>NC_141803.1:0-303666 GCF_057944985.1 Cucurbita pepo subsp. pepo
CTAAACCCTAAACCCTAAACCCTAAACCCTAAACCCTAAACCCTAAACCCTAAACCCTAAACCCTAAACCCTAAACCCTAAACCCTAAACCCTAAACCCTAAACCCTAAACCCTAAACCCTAAACCCTAAACCCTAAACCCTAAACCCTAAACCCTAAACCCTAAACCCTAAACCCTAAACCCTAAACCCTAAACCCTAAACCCTAAACCCTAAACCCTAAACCCTAAACCCTAAACCCTAAACCCTAAACCCTAAACCCTAAACCCTAAACCCTAAACCCTAAACCCTAAACCCCTAAACCCTAAACCCTAAACCCTAAACCCTAAACCCTAAACCCTAAACCCTAAACCCTAAACCCTAAACCCTAAACCCTAAACCCTAAACCCTAAACCCTAAACCCTAAACCCTAAACCCTAAACCCTAAACCCTAAACCCCTAAACCCTAAACCCTAAACCCTAAACCCTAAACCCTAAAACCCTAAACCCTAAACCCTAAACCCTAAACCCTAAACCCTAAACCCTAAACCCTAAACCCTAAACCCTAAACCCTAAACCCTAAACCCTAAACCCTAAACCCTAAACCCTAAACCCTAAACCCTAAACCCTAAACCCTAAACCCTAAACCCTAAACCCTAAACCCTAAACCCTAAACCCTAAACCCTAAACCCTAAACCCTAAACCCTAAACCCTAAACCCTAAACCCTAAACCCTAAACCCTAAACCCTAAACCCTAAACCCTAAACCCTAAACCCTAAACCCTAAACCCTAAACCCTAAACCCTAAACCCTAAACCCTAAACCCTAAACCCTAAACCCTAAACCCTAAACCCTAAACCCTAAACCCTAAACCCTAAACCCTAAACCCTAAACCCTAAACCCTAAACCCTAAACCCTAAACCCTAAACCCTAAACCCTAAACCCTAAACCCTAAACCCTAAACCCTAAACCCTAAACCCTAAACCCTAAACCCTAAACCCTAAACCCTAAACCCTAAACCCTAAACCCTAAACCCTAAACCCTAAACCCTAAACCCTAAACCCTAAACCCTAAACCCTAAACCCTAAACCCTAAACCCTAAACCCTAAACCCTAAACCCTAAACCCTAAATCCTAAACCCTAAACCCTAAACCCTAAACCCTAAACCCTAAACCCTAAACCCTAAACCCTAAACCCTAAACCCTAAACCCTAAACCCTAAACCCTAAACCCTAAACCCTAAACCCTAAACCCTAAACCCTAAACCCTAAACCCTAAACCCTAAACCCTATATTCAGCAGTCTCCCCAATGTACCACCAGTCTGTAATCCCTGAAACCCTAAAACCCTAAAACCCCAAAACCTTTCCCGAAACCCCAAACCCTAAATCCCGAAACTTTAATCCCTAAACCCTAAACCCTAAACCCTATATTTAGCAGTCTCCCCAATGTACCACCAGTCTGTAATCCCTGAAACCCTAAAACCCTAAAACCTCAAAACCTTTCCCGAAACCCCAAACCCTAAATCCCGAAACTTTAATCCCTAAACCCTAAACCCTAATCGCGCTTCAACTAAGAGAACGAACGCTCGTAATTTTTTTCTCGTTTCTTCGTTTGTGTTGTCGCTTCCGATTCGTTATTTTGATCTGTCGAAGAATACTGTTCTTCACTGGAGGAAGAAGAAGCTTTAGTGGCAGAAGCCGCTAGGCTTCTTAATCTGCAATCTCCGTTGCTCGCAAATCACCGTCAAACAAAAGAAGTATAATATTTGAATTCATCATCACTCTTATGTTTTTTAGTTTCGGTCTATGTTTTTTTGTAATTTGAATTTTAGATTGAATACTGTCGCCATGCTAATGAACTCTAGAGGTCAGTGCTAATTTACTGTAAATGAATCTGAATCTCTGTATGCAGCTTGAACTACAGGAAACTTTTGAGAGTCGATCAAATCGAGTATTAATAAGAGATTCAAAGCAGTATTTTGTCATTTGGCATCACTTGATTTGAAGCTCTTTTTTGAAGAGGTTTTTCGTGTAGTGAATTTATATGGTTTGTTTACAACAACAGCCACCTGCTTTTTGTGCAACCCTAACTTCTAACATGATATTTTAGCAATCTTCGACTCTAAAGAAGCCTGATTGTTGACCTCGATAATTGACCTAACTTTTAACAACCACCCACTGACGACGGTTGTACAGAACATGCAAGCAGATTGTATCATGCTTCATTGAAAACAAGTAAACTTCATCAACCAAATACAGAAATTCGATCCATTCCATAAATTGGCACGATAAGGAACACAAACTATATCGTTAAACCATCCAGTGAGACAAGATAAACATTCTGTAAACTAACAGAGATGGCTCTCTTAGTCATGCCATAAAAAATCTCCCTTGGCCTCTCTTAGGCTCCTTCCTCTTCTGTAGTCAACTTCCGCATCAGAGCAGGACAAACCAAGATTATACTTCCGACTATTTTTTGATGGCCCTATCCTTGAAAATACATCTGATCCAACTTGGTTTAAGGTACTTGATCCAGACATGTTACCAGGTTGTCTTTGCAATTTATTATCTGCATCAAACAGGTGACAATTGTAACTATTTACGGTATCAGAATTGTGGGTAACAGTTTAAATTAATATAGCTCGCAGGGGAAGAAAAACTAGAGTTAATATTCATTATACTTCCACATTTCTATTCCCCTCACTCGCAGTGAAAAAAAAAAAATATAGTAAAATTCTAATATTTGACATTTTGAACACGTTTACCAAACCACATTTACGTGTTTACTTTCTTTCGACTTCTCATTTTATGGAACAAGTGTATGCACATAGTAACAGGGAACAGCAGCTCACCTTCATAAACACTGCATAATGCCAGCACTTCAGTGCAGGTATCCTTTTGGACAACATCAGGTGGTGATTTAATTCTCCTCTGACTCTGTAAGGTTGTATGTGCGGAATTTAGATTTTCAGCCAACAATGGAGGTTCAAAACTTTCTTCTGCTGACAGACTAGTTGAAGTGAAAGGCTTCATAGTAAAGGAATCCTCCATTACTCCAGATATCTCCACATATTGTGTAGTAGTTATAATTTCATCTGCACTGAAACCAAACGATGCTCGGTATGCTTCTAGTTCCTCCACATCTTGTTTTGGAGACTTATTGTGCCGATTTTGGAGTACATTCCCACCAGGCGAGTAAACATCTGAATCCTTTGATACACTTAACCTACCACCAGTATGAGGGAATGGTGGATTGTCCAGATAGAATTGTGCAAATGTAGCAGGGCAGAAGAAATTAGAATCCTGAGATACCAAAGATGTACCAGCTTTCTCATGTCCAAATAGCCGACCGGAACCAGTTCTAGGATATTTTCCATCTTGGGGAGAAACTGAAGGATTCCACTGCGGTAGGAAGTCCCTCTCAGGAAATGATGATAAGCAATCACCGGAGGTCCTTGAAATTGGTGACACGAGGCTACTGGAAGGACTTCCAGGGTAGAGAGAATATGCAGTTTGAAGATCATTTGAAGCAATGTAATTTTCCTTTCCTGTTCCTTTAAGATCCACTGATGAGGATAGGAACTCAGCAAACGGCACATCGGGGGAAGAAGGTGTGGTCAGGTGAGCTAGTTCTGGAGGGGGAGTGAGTGGAGCAGTTGACGGTTCAGTGGTGAAGGCTGAGAAAACAGGAGGCGAAACCAGCTGTGTTTCGTGTGCATATGGCCCTGTAGCAAACATTGTCGATGAAGGACCTCCAGGTGAATTGGCAGACATCGACAAGAAACAGCTCGGTGATTGGGCTGTTGAAGGGAGTGCAGAATTTGTAAAGGATGCTGGAGAAGAAGGTGGGGCTAGTAGCGATGGATCTATCACTGTAGCCTGGATGGCCATTCCGGCTGCTGGAGGTCTATTTGGCTGGGTTGTCACAACATTTCCCTCAGGTAAACGAGATGCAGGTACAATGCGCTTTTCTCCTTTCTGCGAGTGAAAACAAGATAATGCACCCCAGCATCCACCCCATTTCTTTCCCTGCTAAAGAGGAAGGTATTAGAAGGTAACCATAACAACTCATTAAAGAACAGTCAATGAAAACCAAAAGATTTAGGACCATCCCCTTTCACAACTTTTGTACAAGTTCATGCCAGCAGAGATGACTATTTCAAATTTATCCATTAAAAATGTCCAATATCAGTTTTAGCATGAGTTAAAGGCCTTCCAGATCTGAGCATATTCTTAATGGAAGTAGACTATTTAAGCGCTTCAGTAGAAGCCCCTGAAAGTGGGGATCAGTAAATCAAATATCAACCGCAATAATTATAAGTGTTTAATCAAACATCATTAAAATAAAAAGATAAGAATAAGAAAAACCTAAACAAGTGTTCAACAAAACTTTTTAATGTGCAGAATACCACAGCTTTTAACTTCTTCATCTTCCAAAATAAAAATACTCTATACATTCACTATGTTTAAAATTACAACTCGGAACTGTTGAAATTAGAGGTCAGAAAACTTGTAAGAAATTTCTGTGAACTTTGGTGTAGGTCTTAATTAATAAAACAGTGAAAATATGAGAAACAAAGAAAGCACATAGTAATTCGGTTATCAGAAACAGTGTCCAGAACTAATGTATTATGAAAAGTTAGGAAAGTAATTAACGTGATCTTCTGTGTTTCTCAAAATGACAGCATCTCTTATGAAATTCTCTCTCATCTTAAATATGCTTCTTCATCTTGAAATCTGATGCTGCAACTTGTTCTTTGTTCTTTTTGTTTTGTTTTTTTGTTTTCTACCCAATAAGAAACACAATGCATTTCATAGAAGATAGGAAATTGAAAATAGGGTAAGAAAGCCAACCCCCGTGATAAGGAAGCTACATAACCTCAGTTGGCACAAAAGAAAAAGAGTACAGATTTGAAAGAAGCAAAAAAAAAAAAAAAAAATCACCATAATAACCCAACCAAAAGAACATGGTCCAAAAGCCTGTCTATAGATCTAGCTTTACTGTTGAAGAGTCAGTTGTGGCCACTTTTTCCTCATCTGCTCATTCTTCGAATGGATTTGGTATCCGTTTATTTACTTATCATGCTTCTTCATTTCAGATGGTTTCTTATATTTGGTTCTCAATAAGTCTTTCATTTCTCTAATAGTTTTTTAATTATCCTAGAATTTTTCTTTTTTTTCGAGATACATGTTTCTTATCTTTTCTGTTTCTCGACTTGTTTTTCACTTGAAAATAAGAAAAAGTTTTTTTATTATTGAAAAATGAAAAGCACGTGTACAAGAACTGCTGAACTAATTAGAAAGAATGAACAAGACAATAACAGATATTATAGAGCAGCCTAAAGTTTTGATTCCCTTCCAAATACTGTCAAATATCTAGCTTTTCTTCAAAGATTCTCTAAACAATTTCCAACCAAACATTCAAAAGAAGGCTTTCATCAACATAAATACTCGGTAATCACAGCATACCACAAGCAAATTCTCTGAAGGCAAAAATGTCAAACCCACTAGGAAGCAAGGGTCGTTCTCGAAATTATCCAGAAGCCTAACAATCCCTTACATAACGCAACAAAACTATATCCCACTTGATAAATTGAGGATCTCACTTTGGTTGGGAAACTTGAAAAGCGAAAGGGGTGGGTTGGGATACTGGACAAGATAGCTTGTTGAGGAACAGATAAACAGCCAACCTTCTGAAAGGAAAGGAACTTTCCACATATCCAGTTCATGCTGGATTTCTCAATTATTGGAGTCCATAAGTCCAACATCAAAGTATTAACCGCAGGAGGCATCCCAAATCCTGTACTTTCCTGGTACTCCATAGTAACACCTGAAATACAGTTTTATCTTTGTTAATGGAGTCTCCAACTCATTAAGTTTAGTGCAGAAGACAAGGACATCATAAGCAAATTGAAATGGTTTGCCAGACTCTTATCCAAGTGCACACTGCAAAGGATCCAGAATCCAACTCTAAGATTCTGCAAAAGAATATCAAAACTAACAGAACAAGAGAGAGCAAATCTCACTGTCTCAAGCCTCTAGAAGCTTTAAAACTACCCCTTCTGCCAACCATCTATAAATGTAAGAAATTAGTTTTAGCAAAGCAACTGCTTCCACTTTATCCATCTCTCCCTAAAGCTACGCCTCCTGAAAACAACCAAAAACGACTGCCAATTGAATCTTATGGAGGCCTTTCTCAAAATCAACCCTCATCGCCGAACCTTACCTTTTTACTTCCTGAAATAGTCCACTAAATCATTTAGCAACAAGGATGGGTGTCAAAATATATTTATCAGCCACAAATGCAAACTGTTTAGTAGACAGTACAACGAAGAACGCTATTCAATCAACCTGTTACAACCTATGATAGTACGTGTGTTGTATATATCTACATGGAGAGCCACAAACCCCAAGCCACAGAAACTATTAAAAAAATAAAAAATAAATAAACCTTCAGCTGGCACATAAGTGAAAGAGTAAGTCAAAACTATCATTAAAAGAAGGGATCCAGAATTGAAACTTAAGTTAAGAAATGATAAGCATATGTGGAATGATCATAAGCCAGATCAGGAAGAGAAGGTGACATCCATCATGTCAGATCGGTAAAACTAACAAAAAGCAATCTAAAAACTATCAAGTAAATGGGATCCGCATCTGCAAAATAATTCAGTAGAAGAAGGATGGATTGAATAGATTTGTTAGGAAATAAGGGGTTGGCAGAGAACGCAACACTAGATTTAGGGGAGGACAGGCAGAAAAAAGAGTGACATTGCCTTCAAAGTAAATACAAAGCCTAAGCAAGTAAAAAGGTGTTTGGAGCACCCTAGATCTAATGCTATAAGAAACAATGTGCAAAATCCACCATATTCCCGTGCAATAAACTAGATGTTAGCAGAACGATCAGTGAGGGAGGGGACTCATACCCGTTCCTGCTGAGGGAATCTATTCTGCTCGGACCCCATTCGTAACCAGTAGCCCGACAAAGTCTCTACTTATCTTTTCGTGTCCTAAGCTGCCTCTTCCTACGAGACTCGTGGCCCTCCTCCTCCACCTCCTCTTCCTCCTCCTCCTCCTCCACCTCCTCCACCTCCTCCTCCTCCTGACAAGTATAAGTTTATAAGGAATCGTCTTAGTTGGTAAAATGATAGAGATTAAAAAGAAAGGCTACATGCTTCTGTCGTTTTAACTTTAACATAAAGAGAAGATGGAGGAGATCCATTACCGCCAGCTTCATCCATACAAGGACTAATGCGAATCAGGCCCATATCAACCGTAGCATTTCTCCATTCACAGAGCAAAAGCTGACAGCATACAGATTTGCTTTCTCGACGCTGAAAACAGTAACTGATAAAGAAAAAGAAAAAAGAAAAAGACTATCCAATATATTTGAATTCACAATAGGAAGCGATGGCGTAAGTAGTCAACGGCGACGGTGGCTGAGCGAGGGTGGCGGAGTGTGATAGGGTCGGCAAATGCGAAAGACGGGGAGAGAGAGAGAGAGATGACCTGGCTGACAGTCGAAGTTCCCGAAGTGGAGAAACCCTAAAACCAAACGCAAAACATACCATTTGAGTCGGTTCGGTTCAGTTAAACCGAACCGAATCCTTGAAGGTTCATTGTGATCTCTGTAAACCCGAACCGAACCGGTTCGTTTTACTTGAAATGAGGATAATGACCATCATTTTAGACGTTCAAACATGAAACATGAAGATATTATGCATTGGGAGTCGGGACCTTTTACATGTAACATAGTATTTATAAACATTGTTGGATAATACATAATTGGAAAAGATAAATAAAGGACGAAATGTAAATATGTGGGTATCAAAGTTTTCAGTACGTAAATCAAAGTATATTACAGAACTGTTCAAATGTGCGAAGTTTGAAAATGTTATGTTTTTTACTAATTTATAACAAATATTAAATTCTATACATGCACGCTGGGGGTAAAAGGGTAAGGAGAATTGTACATTATACACCTCAAATATTCTAAAAAACACTACGATATTTAAAAAGGATGAAGCTGTAATTCAATATAAAGATCTAAAAGAAACTGTCTACAGTGAATTTATCTTAATGTCTTTTTCTAATAATCTCTAATCGGTAAAAGTCGCCAGCAACAGCCAGAAGAACGAAAGGGGAAAGGCCCGGTTAGTCACGCTTGCATTTGCGGATGCAGCTCCTGCATGCCAATGTGGCCACATAAGCAGTTCCCAGCGAACCAAGAAGAAGTACTGAAACAAACCATCAGTTCTGGGTTAGAAATTTATTAGCAAAGAATTTCAGAACATAATTGCATATTTCGGAACTTACAAGTCAAGGTACTATAAAACAAAATTGCCAGCCGATGTCGGACTATCCATCCCAAACTAACTTCCAGAAGACAATGCCTGTGGTACTTTCCCGTATTACTATTGGATAAATACTCACTGTTTCCTGGACGCAATGAACTCAAAGAGATGTTGACACCTACTACAGCAACCCCATTCGCATCCCGCACTTCCATTTTAAGGCTTACTGGAGTTGCATCCCAATCAATTTCAACGACTCCAAAATTTGGTTGCCCTAGGAGGAACCATACACGAAAGGGAGATGACACAGTGAAGAACATCTAAAATCTAAGAAATAAGCGACGACATGTGCATACCGAACGTGCAGGACTTGTATCTGCAGTTGCTTTCCATAACTCTCATTGTAGATGGCGTCACCCACGCAAGAAACCTCACTACAAATTGTAATGGTCGCGGAAGTACCCTTTCAACAGCTTGGGTAAGACCACTTGAGGTTATATCATATAGCGGATACTCAACGCCGCAATCAAAGCGAGAAATTTCTCCAAAATGAACATCTCCGCTTATAAAGAAAACTCCATTTCTCTTAATCCATAGAAACACGGGAAGAAAGAAAAATATAATGCATACTGGAACTTTAGTACATATAATATATAAATTAGGTCTAAAAATACTACCTTAATCATTTAGCCCTCGTAATTTAAAATTTGTAATAATTTAGTGCCAGTAAAATATATATATATATTAGTTAAGATATTATGGTGTTTCTTATGTATGAAAATAGATAAATCCATCCAAGACTAAATGTGTTTATAAATTACTTGGACTAAATCATTACTTAATAAAAAAAAAATTGACAAGACTAAATTGTTAGAAATCTAACCTACAGGAACTAAATTCAGTGACTAAATTTTTACCAAATTTAAACTTTGAAACTTAAACTTCTATTAAATTGAAAACATGGAGATTAAATTGGTACTTCATCAATTACATGGACAAAAAGTTTTTTTTTTTTTTTTTCTAAATTATAAATATTGGAGATTTCTCACTGTGTTTTTTCCTTTTGGTGTGCAGTTCGTTAATTTAAAGAGCAGGGGCTACTTGAATAAAAAATGCACTAAAGATTTTTACCTTGCTATCTGCAATCAACTTGAAGAGGAGCTCTCTCTCCTTCGGGAAACGTCCCCAAGACTCCAAATAGAACAACGGCCTGGTGGTTGCTGAAAGATTTGATATAACCTGAATTGTAGAATAACTATGACACGATATCATAAAAATAAAGCTGACAACTGCTAAGATACGCAAGGAAGAGAAGAGGTTTCATGATAAGATTTATCGGTGAGCAAGTGTAAGAACAGATCCACTGAAAAAGTTGCATATGCTAGTAGACAAAGTATGCTTGAGCCACCTGAATGGATGACCCAATTATTGTAACTGCTGACTCCGGACCCTTAAGCTCTCTCTCCAGCCACGTCCATTGAGCAGCACCCAAAATAGTTCCATCACTAAACATCGGATCACGGTGATATCTAGTATCTAATAGAATAACCTACAAAACTCCAAGTCATAAACATGGTATCTGAAGGCTAATCACATAATACGATCAAAATACATCATCATTAAAGCCAAATTATGAAGATAAGAATCATCGAAAGAGCTACAATTTGTACCTTAATTTGTTTACCTATAGGGCCGAACATGTATGATGCATACACACCCTGCTGCTTGCGCCTAGAAAGGCAAAGTATGGTTAATAATTTAACAGAAAAAAATCTACAAAGAAGTAAATTAACAATCCAAGGATTACAGTGCTCTAAAATTTAAATTATCGCAATGAACACTAAGGTGTAGGCCTTACCCAGAAATAAAGTACAAGTCTTTTTTCAATCTAATATACTTGGGTATACCATTCCTTTCATAATTTTTATGTTAAAAATGACAAAAGGATGGCGAGAATTTTAAGCTAACCACTGCAGTATTAGGATGTTTATTTTTCTAATAAACTATCAATTTGAAGTGTCATAGGTAATGTTGCTTAGAGCAAACTCACAAATAACGTCCTCAGATGGACAAAAACTACCATAAGGGTCAGAAAATCTCTTTTCTAGCATTTAAAAAATGAACTTAAAAGAAAAGTAAACCCTCCGATTGCAGTTCATGGAATGTGAGAAACAAGGTTCCCTTCTAATATGAGTTTAGATGCATCATATTCCTGTATGACATAGATTGCGATTTGCTTTGTTTTGCAGTATCATTGCAACATACCCTTCAAGTCTTTGAACAATGTCTAAAATAAACACAAACGACACCGTCTTTAACGCATGTCCTTTCCTAACATGCCCATTGATAGGAGAAAAACTACAATATACGCATATTTGCACAACGTGAATTTCAGCAGCATGCCCATGGCATACTTGAGATACTTCGGGTAGCAAAGGTCGAAAGTCAACCTATGAAACACTTGTTGAGGATGCAGTAACCGAGGGAATTAATAAGATAGATACAAGTTCTTGGGAGAGAAGGGTTATGTTCAAGTAAGGATATTCACAAGGTAAGAGCTCTTGGAAGCATTTCGAGTTCTTGGTTTGTAAGTTCCTAGATTGTACGCAAGAGAATGGAAGTCTCTCTTTAACAGAAATTTAGCTCTTCCACAAGCAATAGGGATTGAAATGATCTACCAAATAGGTATTGCTTTCTGAATCACACCTGGATAAACACTAAATATTTAAGAAACTTAAACCTGCCCAACGCCAAAAGTTGGTGAAAATGATAATAGGAGACTCAGCGAGGCAAATGGACTCACAAGTAAAGTTCAACAAAAAACAATCTAAGACTTCTATAGAATTTCCTAAATGATTTTAGATAGAAAAAAAGAAAATGTATAAGGAAAAAAGAACCAAAAGTGTTCTGGTTCATTCTTGCATATCCAATCACCCAACGTTAGTGGAAGTAGTACAGGATACTTCCATACAGAGTAATGGTATGCATAAAGATAACAAAATTTTTAAATATCAACGCCAACTTTCTAATATCAGTTAATGGAAGTAAGAGACTAATGTGGAGAGCAGATAATAAGACAAACCGAAGAAAAGCAACCCTTAGGACAGATAAATAATATGTAGAAGCAGAAAAGGAACTCCCACCTTGGACTATCAAGGGGTTCATCTAAAAAATCAAGGAGAAGCTTCTGATTTGTGGCCTTCTCAGTAAATTCCTTTCCGGCATCATTTAATCCATAATCATGGTCATCCCAGGTACCGATTACCTAAAACAGCACAAAGACTAACTAAAAAACAAAGGCACCCTCATTTAACCGTAAAAAATTTAATCATGTTAAAATCAAATAATGTACGAGACTTTTTAATGAATTCACGGATCAGGCACCTTGGTCCTCTGTCTAAGCCTAGAATAACCTGGAATTGTCTTGCCCCTCTCGTATTTGAGCATCATTTCCTGCTTAGATGAAGGAACGAATCGTGGAACATTTTTCCATGGCCCCACCGTCCTTTCTCGACCAAGTAGTTTGAAAGGACGCCTAATGTCACCATAGATGTTATCACCAAGCCAAATGAAAACTTGCGGATCGAAGTTGACTATGGAGTTCCAGATTGGCTGCAAAAAACAACTCGATGTACAGTGTTACTCCTATAATAACAACATTGTCTTTTCACATCTTTGACGTCGCAATACAAAATTGTTAGAATCAGATTAGATCAGTAGATAGAGTTAATTAAAAAAAACAGCAATGACGACGTCGACGACAAACAAACCTGAGGAGTATCCTGGTTAGCGCATGATCCAAAAGCAATCCTGGATACCACAGGCTGAGGCTCCTTCTGTTGATCCAGTTGTGAAGCACTGCTGCTAGAAAACAGAAAACCAGCGACCGCCACTCCCGTTAAAATGAAAAGCCTCCACCGTCTCCATTTTCTCTCATTGCCCATGTCTGTTTCTTTTTGCCCCGGCAGAGAACGTTGAACTAATATATATTGCATTCGCCTATAAAAATCAAATAGAGAAGCATAGAAAAATCACCGGTTAATCAGGAAGAATGCTCTGCCTTAATTAAAAAATCTCACGATCAAAGAAGGTTCTAGGACGTAGCCCAACAAAGATTGGGACGGAGCTTAAACTTTACTAAAGATTGCAATTTTAATCTCTCAAATAACATTTCACTCCAATTATCATTGAAAAATATTTTTATGGCTCAAAAAATCATAAACCGTAGCTTTTTTTACTGAAATTTATAAATTTTGATAAAGTTAATCATAGTTAGTTGTGTAATTATTAAATTTATTTTTGAGTAAATTTTATTTTATTAAAATTAAGCAAAAAGATAACAAAATTTTAAGCTTGTTTTTTCAATGTAATTACTGATTGCAGCCTGTAGGGATGTCCTTTCCACGTATCATAGGCGGTTGGGCTTTGCGGATGAGCGGTCGGTGAGCGTAGGTTCTGTGGGCTTTAGGTTGCAAAATAATGCAAGGCGCTGTTCTCTTGGCTGCGCAACCACTCCGCGTGAAGTTGCTGTGGAGCAACAATTCCAGTACTGGTAATCCGTCCGCCACCGCAGGCGCCGGCAATCCAAGCTTGATGGCGGCCGCTGGTCCGAAGTGGGCTCAGAAGACTGTTACGCTGCCTCCTCATAGGCGGGGCTGTCATCTCATCACCCCGAAGGTGATTAATTGGTTATCTTCTCCCACCTTATCTAGAATCTTGTATTGGTCTCCTGGGGGTTTAAATGGTGCCTGTCCTCTACATAATTCAGTTTCACTTTTCCGAACAATAGACGAAAAATTATTCATTTATACCTTAGTATGCAATTTTTTCCTCATATTGCTGCTACTGAGTTTGATTTCTATATCAGATAATGAAGGAAATTGGGAAGGACTTGTCAGAATTCAAATGTGGCCTTGCTCACATCTTCTGTAAATCTTCTAATCTAGTTTATCTATTTTGGAGATTAATGTGTAGTTGGATTTCTTTGTGGAATCATTTGCTGATGTCTCAGTGCAGCATACGAGTGCCTCTCTTACCATCAATGAAAACTATGATTCGGATGTTCGGAGTGATACTGAAACCTTCCTCAACAATATAGTGCCTGAAGTTAGTTTGCTATCCGCCTCTATCATTTGCAACTCTCATTTATCGAAAGCTTTCCCATTTGACCCTTTGTTTCTCTCTCCCACTCTTTCATTTGGGGGTTTGTTTGCAGGGTACATCTGCTCCTTGGAAGCATACACTTGAAGGTCATCAAAATTCCTTCTACTTTATTCTACTAAGAAGAATTTTCCTCTTTTTTAGTTAACTGATTTCATATACTGAAAAAGAAACTGTACTATAAAAAGGGCCCGGGATTTTGTCTCCGTCATAACATTGTAACACAATTTGAACTCTTGTAATGTGTAGGATGCTAATGAATCTGCTGACTGGCTATGAGGGAGGAGGGACTATGATAGATGTGCGGTAGTTTATGAAAAAAGTCGGAAAAATGTAAAATTGACCAACCAATGTTAAGAATATATAAAGAGGAAGTAGGCTGAAACAGAGTTTATGCGAAGTAATCTCATTTTAATTTGACGGGTTATCTTAGTAAAAGCATAACTCACTCCTGAGCCTTCAAAGTTCTATACTTCTATGCCGTCTAAAAATGATTGAAGGGGTAACTGACGAACTTATATGTATACTGGTTTGGATAAGAATAGGAAGCATAAAGATTTTTTTCAACA
The DNA here is from genome assembly GCF_057944985.1 of Cucurbita pepo subsp. pepo. NCBI lineage: Eukaryota > Viridiplantae > Streptophyta > Magnoliopsida > Cucurbitales > Cucurbitaceae > Cucurbita > Cucurbita pepo. Next base: position 13,996 of record NC_141803.1, read on the forward strand.
AAAAAAAAAAAAAAAAGGATTCTTTGACCTGTTTGCTGGAAGTTACTGAATGAATCTTAGACTAATAAAACGACTATCAAAACATATTATATACCACAAAAACTCTTTGTTGCATGCTTTTAGATTTAAATTTTCAAATAGAAATGCAAGTGCCTCAGCATCACATATAAAATTCATAAGAAATATAGGATTGGGGGAAGAGAGTGTTTGGAAAGCCTCTCTTTTTTCTAAAAACATTACTCTCTAGTTTATACTCAACTAAGATGGATCAGGGGAACATTGACAAAAAAATTATTTTGTTCTTGTGCTCATTATGCAGGCCCGGATGACATGCCCGCGCACATTAAATCATCAATGTTTGGCTGTGCACTCACGTGGGTTATTCGACATTGTTTCTGGATTAAATGCCTAGTTGACCTGCTGTTCTCATTTGTGGTTATTCTTTTGTAGGGTTCCAATTACAAATGGAAAGTTTAATATGGGTACTTGGCAGGTACAGTTTAGTAGGTCTTTTTTTTTAATTAATATTATTTTTATTATTATTAATTGTGGTTTTTCCGTTAAATAAAAAACTAACAATTTTTGTTAATAGTGAATATGGAAAAGAGTTCGTTATTCCTTTGTTTGGTACACAATTTGTAATTTTGGTATGAGAATAAATCATTCCTTAGCATTCTTATATACTCATGAACAAGGGTAATCCATACCTTTCCGAAGTTTTGGGTTTTCAAGTCTCACTTAAAACTTCTCTTCTTACTTCTTCTGCTCTTCTTTTTTCTTCTTGTTTTATATATTTTCTTTTTGTTCGTGCATATTTGTTTATCTTATTTAGTTAGAACAAATTAATATGTTTAAGTTAATTTTTTTAATTGATAGGACTACTAGTGTTTGTTAGGTTGTTGATTCATAACCTTTACAGTAAATGAAAAGTAAGGCTCGTGTTTCAGATTTTTTTTTTTTTTTTTTTTTTTTTTTTTTGTACTTGTTTTATCATTTTTGGTTCACTTTATGCTGTATCCTTTAAGGAAAAGTTTGGAAATGCATGGGAAAAGTACTTTAATGTTCAATCACCAGGTTAACTTAGTATCTGACGTTGTAATTGTAGATGCCTTTCGTGAGGTTAGCATGTCATTTAGAAAGAAGTTCTGTTCCTGATTAGGGTTATAAGGAAATCCACGAGATTTATTGGTTCAAGTCATGATTGGAAATGGATATAAAGCCTCTACATGATTTCCCACCCTGATCAGATGAAACATCGCCTTGCCACTTTTGTACTTTGAATTAAAGTAATGCCAACTACCTGGATCTTCTTAGATCTCCACTCTTCAAACATGAATCTTTTTGGCCCTTTGAAACATGATTCAAATATTCATCCTTCATTCTTGCCTGTTGAAGCTCTATTTCTTTTTCCTCTTTTTAATTGGAGACAAATTTTCATTGATAATAAAAATTTCGTAAGAAAATGAACGAAAAAATCTTCAAAATGGCTTTTTCCCACCTGTACTTCGTGGTACATGTCTACCAAGAGTGCAACCAAAGCTTCAAAATGGCTTTTTCCTTAGAGGCTGCTACCTTCCTGTTAAGAACAAGAAATGTCCACGTAAAGCCTTCTTAAGATGACTGAAATTTTGATAACAGTGGAAATTTAAAATCAATCTGGGATCAGTTTTCTCCCATCCATCCACTCAATCCAATTGAATACTTCTTCTAAATTGACACTTGTGGTTTTTTGTGTTTCTGCTTCAGTAAGATGATTCAACTAAAAAGATCATTCTATGTTGAACACTCAAGTGTCAGAATATTCCCTTGGGTGAATTGGCAACTCCAAATATTCTCCTGTAATGCAATACTTCCCGTTGAGAATGAGCTTGTTTGAGTCTCTTTGTTCTCTAATCAATGTAGGATTTGTTGCCACTTCATGTTGGTACTCACTTTGATGCCTCTTCTTCTATGTGCTTATTTCTTCAGCAATTTTGTCCATTCATTCAAGCAATATTGAAGTATTCTTCTCCATCTTAAGAATTTTATACGAATCCCGTAGACAAAGCTAAATCCTTCTTATTTCTTTCAAAACTGAATTGAATGTTCAAGAGAAATATTTATATAATTGAGAGATATTTTTGTAATCCCTTTAAACAGAGGTAATATTTAGGGATTGGTTCTAGGGATTTATTTATATGTATTATTACCTAATATCTAGGGTTAGCTAAATTTTATTTTACCAGGTATCTAGGAATATATTTTTTTTTTTTTTGTCTTTTTTGTATTATAAAATGAACCATTATCTCTTTGAAAATAAGTGAGCAAGATAGTTTATATTGCAACATGATATTAAAGCTTTTCTATTCTAGAAAATTTGATTAGAACCGAAACCCTAATACAATCGGTGAAACCTTCATCGTTGCCGACCATCCATCATGATCAAGTTTCTTCTGCAAACTACCTCAAACCCATCAAGCACTCAAAATCTAGGAGGGTTGCAATATTTCTAGTGCATGTAGATGACATATAGTCACTAAAGTACTTTCTTAGCATTGAAGTAGCGTACTCAGCTCAATGCATTTTCATATCACAAGAAGAAATATGTGATGGATTTATTGATGGAAACAAAGAAAAGCATAGGTGAACTAGCGCCAACACTGATGGATCCACATTAGAAATTGGGAGAGTCAAAAAAAGAACCTGTAATGAACAGAGAAATGTACCAGAGGTCAGTGGGCAGGTTCATATATCTAGCTCACACTAGATTAGACATAGCATACTCCGTAAGTGTAATTAGTCAATTCATTCCTGATCTGCAAGAACCTTACCTTCAGGCGACATATAGAGTGTTCTGTTACTTGAAAGGAACTTCAGGAAAAGGAATTTTGTTCAAACGGAACTATTCCATTGCATTGGAAGATTGCACCGATGCTAACTATGTTGGATCATTTGTAAACCGAAGATTTACTATGGAGTATTGTACTTTTCTTGGAGTTAATTTGGTAACATGGAGGAGTAAAAAGCAAAATGTGGTGTCTAGATTATCTGTCGAATTAGAATTTCGAGCTATTGCACAAGGGTTTTTGTGAACTCTTATGGTTGAAGATGATCCTTGATGATTTACAATTTAAGGGAGAAGATCCGATGAAGTTGTACTGCGACAACAAATCAGCTATCCACATTGCACATAATCCTATCCAACATGGAGAAGGGGATAGTATGCATTAGTTATGTACCCCATAACTACAACTAACCGATATACTAACAAAAGGATAATATCTATTCCTCAGATTGAGGGAGAGTGTTGAAAGAATGACCTTGATTCAAGGAATATTTATGTATATTTTTAACTAAGGAAAATATTACCTAGTATCTAAGGATTGATTCTAGGGATTTATATGTATGTATTATTACCTAGCATAGCTAGATTTTGTGTGAAGTTGAAGAACTGACCGCATTTCCATTACTACCAGAGGAATATTATGAATCTTTCCAAAGTATTCATGAGGAGGTGGATTCTCCTTTACCCCCTAGTTTTCCTGCTTTTGTTCACTTTTCCACTTCTTTTAACTTGTAAGCAACTATCTCTTTTTTTTTCTTTTTTCTTTTTTCTTTTTTTCTTTTTTAATTAAATAGTAATAAAAATTATTTTAAAATAAAAGGCCAGCAACAACCAGGCATCTGATTGTTTCTAGCAAAAATATGATGGACTCCTCTCTTTCTCTCTCTTACATAGTTTTGTAATTAGCTGCTTATCCATTCCTTTATTGGCTTATCTTATGTGTTACCAGCAAAAACCAGCCATATGATGGACTCCCTCTCTCCCTCTCCCACTCTTACTTATGTACTGAGGGCTTATATTAAACCAAAACATCTGTAGTGTTGTTTAACTTGATTTGACTTTTCTTTATTACACCCAGTTGAATTAGCAATATTAAATTAGTGTTTGCATATTTCCGGTCTTTAATATAATTCTTTTTTATCATATTGAAACAAAGGTAATGCCTGATGGATCAGGATAAGTTATGACATGAAGTTTTTAAGGATTGAAGTCTGTGTGTATGAAATTTTTCTGCATTTAGTAGAACTGAGAGATCGGATGGGGGAGGGTTGATGAATAGGTCTGAGGTTTGGGGGAGGGTTTCTATCCTTGGTTCAGTGTGTCGAATGGATTTATAAACGGAATGCCACATGCTAGGACAGATGAAACTTTTAGTTTAAAATTTAATGGCTAATTTTGATTGGACTTTGGATGCTTCAGGGAATATGGCTATGTGAGCACCGAGACCACCCCACTGCACGCAATATTGTGGTCACCCTGAATGGAATTTAGGTGATGGTAAGAGTTGGAGCTTCTGCCTGCCCAACTATTTCCCTTGGTTGTATCAATGTCAATAATAAACTGGTCTCCTTGCCTTGGCAAAACTGAACTGTAGACTCGGAGTCTGGGGACCATGTGAAATCACCCCTTTTTTTTTCCTTTTTTTTTTTTTTTTCATTTGAGATGGTTGTTAATGGTTTATCATTTAGTTATGCTTGTATATTGGTCAACTTTATTGGGAGAGATATATGATGAATATGAACCCATTAGCATTCAACCCCCCCCCCCCCCCCCCCCCCCCTTTTTTTTGTCATTTTTAAAAGGGGTGCCATTTGCTAAATTTTTAACTACTTGATTTTGCTTTCTATTTTTCAATCTAGGCTTGGGAGGTTATTATCATTCTAATACCCCAAAGTTCTATAACCTTATGACTTGAATATAACACTTCAATACCCTAATCCCATGAAGCCCCTCAACAAATCATTTCATCACGTGCTAGAAAATATTTTGAACCAAATTCAACATTTGCTAGTTTCCATAGTAGAGATGCTAATGTTTGATGAATATGAATCTATTTGCATAATAAAAGTATGCTCTACAGCTTTTTATCATATTGCTTTTTAAAGAATAACACTAACCAATTTTTTAAAAATTAGTTTTTCTTTTCTATTACTTTAGCACCCTATGAAGTTTAACATTGATAAATTTTACAGGGTGAGTTGTTAATATTTGATGAGCATAATTCTTTTTTAAGAATAACACTAACTAATTTTTTTTAGAAGGGGCAACCTTGGTCAATTTTTGTACGTCTTTCTTTCTAGTACTAGAGATGAAGCGGAGAGGAAAAACAAAAATATAATATAATGTTTTGTTAAAAGATTTTTAAATTTTCAAAATTCAATATAATTTTCAATATTTAAAAAAAAAAAAAATATATATATATATATATATATATATATATATATATATATAACATACTTGCTCAATCATATAAAATAAAAATATAATATAATGTTTTTGCTAATAAATTTGAACTTCAACCTTTCAACACTACTTACTCAATTATATATAACAAAAATATAATATAATGTTTTTGTTAAAAATTTTGAACTTCAACATTTAATACTACACATAGTTTTAAACCTTTAATAATTGTGCTTGTTTTTTTTTCATCGTTGAACTCACAAGATGTTATGTATCAACAACAAAGAGAAAGAACATCCAAACATGATTCCTCTTTCGCTTATTTTGATTTGGTAAGGTTGTCTCTTCCCTCTTATTTCTTTTTCTTTCACTTTTTAAGTTGATTTTTTTTTTATTATTATTATTTTGCTCTAGAAATTGAAGAAGAGAAATAGAGAGAGAAAAAAAAAAGTTGAAACTAGTAATAATTTTGAAGAAACCGTAAATAAGCAAACACATAGAAAAATGTAAAAAAACCACTTAACCTAAAATTAATATAGAATTATAAAATTATGTCAGGTCATTTTTGTGAAGTCAAAGGTTATATTGAATGACTTTCTAAATGTTAGAAACTAAAAGGTTACTTGGAGACCAAATAGAAATCCCAAATCGGCCATTATCACCCCCCCAAGTCTTCTCGTAAGTAATAATATTCACTTCACAAGCTTGATGGATGCGCATTCGTAGTAAGTAACGCCACCTGCCATCGTCCCACGCGGCCAGGAATACTTTTCTTTGTTTTTTCCTTTTGTTTTTGTTTTGTTTTTTTTTTTTTAATATTTCTTCTTTCCTCCAGGGAGTCGCCCCTCATCTGAGTTCATGCCTCTTTTTTAGATAAATAAATTATTCTCCTCCAAACTTCCAACATTTGAACCTGGTGTTCAGACCTTCATTTCTAGACAAAGGCCGGCGGGGACCTTTACACTCCTACATCATAATATCATTTGCCTGATCCGAACTCCCAGATGGTGAAGGAGACGGAATACTATGACGTACTTGGAGTCAGCCCCGCGGCTACAGAAGCCGAAATCAAGAAAGCTTATTACATCAAGGTGGCTTCCCTTTGCATAATTTCCACCCAGCTTCTGTGATATTCGGCCCGATTTTCTCCCCTTTCCTCAGTTCTCTTTCTCTCTCTCTCTCTCTCTCTCTCTCTCTCTTTTTTCTTTTTTTTTTCTTTTTTTTTTGTCTTGTTACTGAGACTATCGTGACATTGGACTTGATCACCCCTTCTGTCTCAACCTATGATTTGCCCACATTTCAGATTTGTTTGAAGAGATTTGACATTCATCCCTCATTTATTATTTGTGAGCAATAATTTGCAGCTGGATCTATTTGGTACTATTGATATGCAGACTCCTCCCGTATTAAATCTAATGTCCAGCGCTCTTATTCTCGTAGTATTTATCGAATCTGCTTTATTTGCCATCCTTATGACCTAAAATTTTCCCATTCCAGATGTTTTCATTTTCCTACACATGAATTTTATGAGGCTAGCCTATTAAATAATTAGTATTTTAGAGCAAGCGTTAATTACGGGTCTTTGCCTCATCGTTAACCCTTAATGCAAAGCAATAGATAATGTGTAGTTGTGATATATTACATCTTCAACTTTGTGCTCATTTGATAACAAATTTTGAAATTCGCTTTCTTTGTTGAGAATAACCTTGCTCATACTGTTTTTATCGATCTTGTCCTTCTGTTTAATGAATTATTTTAATCTTCCGCTATATTGTATCTGTGCTGTACTTGTTCTTCTATGTGATACACAGGAAGACAGATTCTGACTTTTATCAATAATCATTTCTTTTTTTGGATTTTAGGCGCGGCAGGTTCACCCAGATAAAAACCCAAGTGATCCTCTGGCAGCACAAAAATTTCAGGCATGCTTTGTTAAACCTATTTCCCCACCCCCGATTATGTTTTAACTCGTTTTGTGTTTTTATTTACATTCTCAAGGTCCCAGAATATTATGCTATAGTTTTTTTCTTTTATGAAACGAGCGCATACTGTAGTTGATATCCTTCGTCTGATTGATGGAGAGATTGACATTAGTATGTCCCAGTTAAATTCAACCACTTGTAAAAACATGGATACTGCTAGTGCTAAGCAAATATTGATGCTATCTTGAGGAGATTTGAGCCAGAAGTTTCTTCATTAATGGAAAACCTTGAGTATTTTATCGCTTAAAGGTCAAATGAGACTTCTCTTTACTAAGTAATGATGTTGCAAGTTATCAATAATGTTAGGTGGGACTCGTTACCCCACGAGATTACCTGTGGCCTTAGGGAAAAACACGATATTTTTAAAACAATGCGGAGGATGGTCTCGTTGAAGGATTTATGGGTTGCAAGAATGAAACATATTTTTCATCCAATTTATAGCTTGCAGATGACACCTTTCTTCTTTTGATATTAGACAACTCCAGCCTTTTCAATCTAATTGATGTGAACTCCTTAGGTAACTGAAGATTGTAACCCTTGTAATTTCAAACCTACAAACCCTAAAACGCTCAAATCAAAGTGACTTCAAACGTAAGGAAATATATATATATATATATATTTTTTTTTTTTTGTTGTTGTTATTATTGTTTTCTTATGAAGCAGTCCTGGTGAAAGATTAAGAGCAGACTTCCTTCGGGACAAATGTTCCAAGGTAAGAAAACAAGTTTCTTTCCTAAGATTCTTCATAAGTAGGTTGACCATTCCCACTTGAATGTTCCTTCGGTTTGAAAATGGGTCGCCCTTGTTTTGGTTCAAGTAGCCACTATTTTGGTCATAGTCAGTTTAAACACATAAATCATGTCCCCTTATACTTCAACCATATTGATTGAAATGCAAAAGCTTCATTACTTGACTAGTCACTCGTCCTCATTTTCAAAGATTATCTTACCCGGTGGTGAACGTCCCATTCAGGCACGCAACCTAAAATCTGTAATTGTAAACAGGATTCGAGTTTCATTGCTCTCCAAAGTGCTAGGCCATAATTTTACTAATCATCCAAACTTCTAGAATACATGAAGCAAACTAGGCTACTTATAGTGTAATTTTCCTCTCCTTCGAAGGTAAAAATTCCCTTGATGGTTGAAAATTTTCGCTCTATAGGTTTTGTATGGGAGAGTTAATATTGGATCAAATTCATAGGCATTCTTCCTTTATATTGTGTTTGCAACGGTGTATTCTTTGTAGGTCTCACAAGGAGGATATTTACCATTTATTGTGGGACTGCTAGTTTGCTCAGTCCATTTGGAGTCATTGTTTGAGTTCGTTTGAGTTATGCTTCACTTAGAGCAGAGCCTGTTGCTCTATGAAGAGGAGACACTTCTAAACTCCCTTTTGGGATACGGGTTGTGAGACGAGTTTTGTGGCATGCTTGTTTCTTTGTTGTATTATGGGGTATTTAGCTGGAGAGGAATAGTAGGTTTTTTAGAGGGATTGAGAGATTGTGGAGGAGGTTCGGGAGGTTGTTAGTTTTAATGCATCTTTATGGGTGGTGTGGCATTGTTCAGTCTTATTGGCTTTATAGTTAACGTTTTCTTTTATTTTCGGTTCAACCAACTGTTTCTTGGTTTAATCTGTAAGTCCTTGGTTCTTTAAGTTTGTTCTTCATTCTTTTAAGTTTTAGTTTCAGCCGATTAGTTATGCAGTTAGATGGTTAGTAAAGTTTGCTGTCTTTTTGAAGGGGCTTTAGTTTGTAACTTGGAGATTATTATTGAATTAATTTCTTTCAAGCAAAAGCTGTCTACATCAATGGGCTTCTGTTACTTTTGCTTTTTGTAGCTATCAACTTGGTTTTATTCTTTTGGATTCGAGTCCATTTCTGTAGTTAATTTGAGGGCTTCTTTTTTGAGCTTGTTTTGTTTGTATATCCTTTTACATTCTTTCATTGTTCAATGAAGCTCGGGTTCTCACGAAAAAAAAAAAAAAAAAATCTATTTTCAAGATTTTGAAGAAAGAATTTTAACCTCTTTTTGCCGATAAAGCTATGTTAAAATTAGGGAACAAACTCTTTTGATGGCCGGAGGAAGATTAGGTTCTTGGAAGAAGTTGGAGGATTACATTTAAAGATTGGTATGTGTACTATAAAGCTTGGTAGGATTGAGATGGTTGAAAGCAATGGAGGTTGGAAACGATTTAAAAACATACCTCTTTGTTTATGCAAAGAAACTTTCAAATTTATTGATGCAAAATGTGGTCTTATTGGTATCTCTTTGAATACTATTAATTTGTTGAATACATGTTTCTTAAAAAGACTCTCCTCTCTAGTCTCTACCCTTCCCCTACCTCTCCCTTTCCTTCCCCTCAACTCCTCCTTTGCTGCTACTGCCGCTGGTGCTGCCATTTGTTAGATTTTTTTTTTTTTTGGGGAAAGGAACATGGATAGGTGACATGATGCTCAGATCTTCCCTCCTTTTTAGAGTAGTTTCAAAGCCAAATTGTTCAGTTTCTTAATGCTGGGATGACACTCGTCAATCTTGGGAAATATTCACAAGGAAAAAAAATCTGAAGGAAGCCGAAATTGAGGAACCAAGCTTCTATTGTCAAATTCGGAAGATCCTTGTATTAAAGCAAAACATGATGAAAGAGTACTGAAGATTGATCCTTCAATTTTCTTTTCGGTTAAGTCATTCGCCAAGTAATATTATTTCTCCTATGCTGCAAGAATTGTTTACAGCAGTTTCGAAATCCAAAAGTCCTAGGAAGAATTGATATGCTTATTTTGATTTTGCACAACAAAAGCCTAAATACAGCAGAAAAACTTCATAAGTTTCCATTTTCAGCCTTACAACCATTGTTATGCTCACTGTGTTTAATGGCAAAGAAAGATCAAAATCATTTCTTTTTCATTGTTCAACGTGAAGGAGTGTTGACAGTTTCTATTACGATCCTTCTACGTTCAGTGAGTGTTTGAGTCTCATCTTGTTCGAAAGTTACCATCAGTATTCTTTGTTTGTTGGGAGTTGTGTATGAATTTTTTTATTTTATTATTATTATCTTTGTTTTTTTGTGAAAGTTATTTTTGGCAATAACCAGTTAAGGTCTATGAATAAAAATGCGCAAGTTTAAGGTTCCTTTTTTTTCTTTTATTGGGAATCAGGTTCTGGGAGAAGCTTACCAAGTGTTAAGTGATCCAGCTCAAAGACAAGCTTATGATGCTCATGGGAAGTCTGGAATCTCAACGTATAGATTCTCCTCTTTTTAGTTTTGCTTTTTCTGTTTCTTTGTACTTCCTTTTGTTTTTAATTACTGGATGAAGTTTTGATGTGCATTATCATCATTTTATTGCAGTGATGCGATTATTGATCCTGCAGCAATTTTTGCAATGCTTTTTGGAAGTGAACTTTTTGAAGAATACATAGGTCAGCTTGCCATGGCATCGATGGCTTCTCTGGACATTTTCAATGAAGGGGAGCAATTTGACCCCAAACGGTTGCAAGAGAAGATGAGGGTATAACTTTCTCCCTGATGTGATGCCACTCTTTAATCCAAAAGTCCATTAAATCCTTGATATTTTGCTAGATTCAACATTAGGGACTATTATAGTTCTCACAGCAGTTGGTAGCTAGGAATGCACTGTAGTTTGTTGCGATTTTGCCTATGCGGTGTGAACTTGTTTCTTTGATGAGTTTGGTGTTAAGTTGGCTGGAAAGCGTGAGTGCAAGTGCAGAGAGATGATCAAAGAATTCCGTCTCCACCCTCTTTTTAGTGAGAAATGAAAGTTTTTGTGCTAGCCTAGGTGTGTGCTATTGTGTGGGGCTTTGGGGGTGAGGGGAACAATAGAATCTTTAGAGAAAATGAGCTTAATCCTTTTGACGCTTGGTCTCTTGCTAGATTCCATGTTTCTCTGTGGGCTTCGGTTAAGAAGCTTTTGTGTAATTATCCTCTTAGCTTTATCTTGCTTGATAAGATACCTTTCTTTTAGGTAGCCTCCTCTTTTTTGGTGGGCTCTCTCTTTTTTTCTTCTTGTATGTCATTCTATTCTTTTATTTCTACTCAATGAAAGTGTGATTATTCATTAAAAAAAAAAAAAAGAAGAGGAAACTCATGATAACACTCACATAAATAGCTACTCGACATAGGGTTTTGAACTTGTGGTGAACATGGCTGAATATAAGGATCCTCGCTTCTATGTCCAAACATTGGGGAGACTGGTGGTACTTTTTGGCTATTTAGTGTTGTATCTCTAAAGGATAATTATTATTTTGCCTGAAAAAATGGATGCTTCATCAAGATCTTTTAAGTCATACGCATACTAAATTATCAATATTATTTTCTCACTCACTCCCTTGGTCAAGTCGTGCAAGTAGAATCTTCCGTTCTCAATAATACCCTCCAATGTATGAGGACTTTCAATAAAATTATTAAGCAGTTGGGCCTTCTGTATATTCATTTATCAAATGGCAAGTTTACTTAGTTTCATTCAGGAGAAAGCATTTCCCAATCTCTTCATGATCTTTTATTTGTTACTGAAGTGAGTGGTCAAACATGCAAGATTGGTTTCTGATCATTTTTCAATCCTCCTTGAAGCTGGTAGTTTTAGTTGGGGGCCTCCCCCTTTTCGTTTTTATAACTCATGGTTATTAGAAAAAGTTTGTATGGATCTAATAAAGAGCTCTTTATCACAAGACTCTTGCTTCGGATGGGCTGGTTTTGTCCTCTCCTTGAAGTTGCGTAATTTGAAACCAGTCATCAAAAGTTGGTTCTCCGACTTGGAAAAATCCAATAAGAAAATGTAAAAACTTTTGCTTAATGAGTGGGCTGCTATTGATGCAAAAGAATAACGTGGTTTTTATTTCAGATCAAGATATAAGCTCCAGATCAGCAATTAAGTGTGATATTCAACAATTATTCGTTCCGAAGAAAGAAACTTGATTCAGAAATGTAAAGTGAAATGACTAAGAGAAGGGGATGAAATTACTGCTTTATTCATCGAATTCTGGCAGCAAAGAAGAGAAAGTTATTGATTTCTGATTTGGATTTTTCCTCCCCTGATACAGTAAAATTCCAGTTTGTCGCTCAATCCCCTCTAATTTAAATTGGAGGCCTATTGCTGATGAAGAGAATTCTAGATTAGTATCAACTAGTTCACTGGAGGAAATTTTGGTTGCAATTTAAGGGCTTGGGAAGAATAAAGCTCCAGGGCCGGATGCCTTTTCTATGGAATTCCTTCTCAACTTTTGGGACTTATTAAAGGATGATTTGTTTCATTTGTATGCAAGTTTCACACTAATGAAATATCAGTTCGTGTTTCTAAGAAAGCCTCGGAAAATGTAGTTCTGAGGGATTTGTGTCTGATAAGTCGTACTACATTTTGTTATAAAATGATTGCAAAAGTACTTGCAAACAGGCTAAATAGAGCAACTCATTCCACCACTTCAGATTTTCAAAGTGCTTTTATTGCTAGGAGACAGATTCTTGATCCAATCTTGATTGCGAATGAGATAGTTGAAGAGTATAGAACAAAAAACCCAGCGAGGATGGGTTCTTAAACTTGATGTAGAGAAAGCATTTGGTTGTGTAGGTTTGGATGTCTCCTGCCAAATGGATTCAATGGACGTTTGTATTCAGGGTACCGAATTCTCAGTTCTCATTACTGGTCCTCCTTGTGGTAGTTGAGAAGTTCTCTAGGAGAGATGTAAGTAACATGTTTTGAGCCCTTTCCCTTTTCACTTACCGGGATTAATATCTTGTTCAAACCTCCACTGACCCCAAGCTTTGCAATCTCAGCACAATGTCCTTTCTGGATGGTAATTTTTTCAACCCATCAACTATAAGCATCATATAAAGTTCTCGAAAGAATTTCTGGTTGAGGAGGGGAAACAGGACTTTAACTGAGAAAGAGAGGCGTTGAGGAGGGACAGGATGAAGGTTTGGTCCTAGGCTGCTTCAGAGATGCTAAATCTTTTCTTTTGATTTCCTTTGTTGATATAAATGCTGTAGAGTTTTCGATTAATGTAGAGTTTATGGGATGCCTGATTAGGTTAGTGAGGACGCTCCCCATTTCTGCATTTGAGTTCTTGAAAATACGATAAGGAGAACCGCACATTCATTTTGGGATGGGAGAAGCTTTTAGAAGAAAGGGAAGTGGGAAACAAGTGGGGTACCTGACTCTACAGGTGGGAATAAAGAATAAAAATACTCTTTGGACCTAACTGTACGTTTGGATAAAATATTCTCTTGAGAAAGTTTCCATCCCTTTCTAACTAAAAAAGATTTGCATCTTGATTCATGTGTTGACGATCTAGAATATTATTGTGTCATTTTGTACCATGCATCGCCTGGTGGGAACTTGTCCTAATGTGTGTGGTTCTGCATTCTTTCGAATCTAAAATATTTATGGAAAATGAGGTTTCATCATAATGCTTAGTGTGATGATGCAATATTTACATTAATCAGCTTTTTACAGAAGCAAAATTGCAAACGTTACAGTTGTGCATCTTTTATTCCTTCCCTCGAGTGTTTTCGTCATTGAAAGTTGCTTAGCATGCAATATGAAGTTGCTTCTTTCAGTGCAGATTGTCCAAAAGGAAAGAGAAGAAAAGCTTTCAGAAATTTTGAAAGGTCGTCTCAACCAGTATGTTCAAGGAAACAAAGATGATTTTGTTAATCATGCTGAAGCTGAAGTTGCAAGGCTTTCCGTTGCAGGTAGTATGATCCTTTAGAAACTTTTTTGATCAAGTTGACAGGGGAAAAAGAGAATGAAATGTCAATAACTCATATGTTATAATTCCAGAACACCAGGACTACATTCATATGCTCCCAAGCTATTAGCATCAGAGCATGTTGATTAGATCACATTTAGAATTTCCACATTGTGTACTAAAGAGTTTTCTTGACTAGAGAGGGTCTAAGCAATAAAGCTTTGCTCTTTATAGCTCATAAGACTGAAAGGATTTAGAGTTCTTATCTCCATCCATATTCCGTTTGAACCTACCTTTCCGATACCATAGCGTGTACTCTTTCATAAGGACATTTGGAGGGTAGCCTTGACTTCCATATATATTTTTTAGACAACAAGTTATGGACCCTTCATTGATTAATGAAAAGAAATAGATATTTTTAAAACATCAAATGATTTAAACTCTAAAAGGAATGGAGAGAGAAATAAACCAAAAGTAGAAAGGTTAATAAAAGTACCCCATTCATCCATATATTCCTAAAAGAAAAATGTTCAAATAAGCTAGAAAGAGAACACCATTGAATTGGCTGGAACAGAATGCTCCGTTGTCCTTTTCGCATCTCTCTTCAACGATATTTGAAAGCCACTCGAACCAAAACTCTTTCTTGATGAACTGAAAAGAATTAAATCATAATAGAGAAGCACTAAGAAGCAAGACTGGACCATTTGTTTTTTCTTTAACAACGATTAGACCATTTTGAAGTTGAAGTATGGTATTACTTTGAATCATTCTCCAAAAACCATTGTAAATTGAAATCTTCTGCATCCTTTAGGGATACCAAAACCAACAAAGCTAATGAATATCAAAACACAATAAATTCAGCCTCCTCCAAAATACTACTAGATCCAATCATCTGAGACCCCAAAAATGCATTCCAACATTCAAAACACAGATCAATTAGGTATTAGTTGAACCTCCACTACTTAGAAATTTTATCCAATGGTACCTCAAACAATCAATTGTCTTGCCTTCTGAACGCCAATCTAAAGTTTCCGAACCATAAATGCTAAACGCCCCACAGAACCGAAGTAGAAGAACCAAGGTAAAATCCCCCAGCTTCTTTTGCTAGAAAATCACCGTTACTTTATTTCATGACCCAATTACTCAAACCACCTTCACCTAAAGATTAAGAACCTACGATGCAGCTAACCCAATGCTTCAAATTTTCCATTATCGCTACTCTTCTGAAGAATATTTGCATACCTTTCTCAATTATTATTTAAACCATGCAATGTCCTGTTCTTTCTTCAGAAGATGAGGAGTTTTTTCCTGAAGAATCTATTGAACATGGTCTGAACACTGTTATTTATGAGAGGCTGGAGGTAATTAATGAGACTGGAGAATAGCTTTTAATACAACCATTCTTCATGTTGAGAATGTTGTTTTACATGGGAATAGCTGTCCTTTCGTTACCGTTCATGAACCACCAGCAATTAATGAGAACGATTCTTTTATTGCCCACCAGCAATTAATATTGAGCCTGGGAGAATGGTTTCTCCAATTCCTTTGACTGTTAAAGAAAGTTAAGACAGATTTATTGAAAAGCTTATTTGAATTTTTATACAGGGAAAAAAAGTCTCTGACTTTCCTTCTCCCCAAAATTTAGTTGATGTCAACATTAATGCGGAAATAGTCGAGGAATCTTGCTCAAAACTTGGTTTCTCTGGCAAATCTGTCAATTGCTCAGGTCGGAAGTCCAAATGTCATTTCTCATACTTGGAATTTAATCAGTGTAATATCAAAGAATCTTCGCATATTGCTTCTTCTTGTGGAGTTATTGACTCGGATAATGAGTCTGAGATCAGTTTAACTAGTGTGGAGCTTGATCAACAACCTTTTGGTAACTGTTGAGTGATATTGTTGAAGATTCTTAGGAAGCAACCTTAGATATGTTGTTTAAGACTCCCAAGGAAGATTCTGTTTGTAGTCAGGAACTTGTTTCATTTCAGAATATTTTTAGTGTCAGCTTTCTCTTCCCTCAAATATGAGAAAATCAATCACCGATCAACCCAAAAACTTAAGTTGATGAGCCATGGTAAATTTAATTATAAAAAATTCTTTTACAAATTTTTGTATATTTATTGTTACATTCACTGGAGGGATTTTTTTTCCTTTCATTTGGGAATCTAATCTCTGAATGAAGATTTTTCTAACTCCGAATTCCCAAAATAAGGAATGGGACATCAGTCGTGATAATAATTCTTTATGGGATTGGAGATGGGGCGTGCTTTCTCAATTCTGACTCCACCATGCCTTGTTGTCATCTCTAGTTATATGCAAAAGATGCTAACAAAAAAAAAAAAAGAGCTTCAGGAAGGTGGTTTAGAAATCCTTCATTTAAAGAAGGGAAGATTTTCGGTAGGCACTTATAACAAGCTAAAACAGACCTACCCTCTATATTTGTTTGGTTACGTAAAGGATGGGTAGCAATGCCTTCACTCACTGGTTACAATATTTCAAGGCTCCTTGCAATCTTTGTTGACAAGATCTTTTCTTGCCAAAATTGATATGTAGCTATTGGCCTATTTTAGAGTTTCACTTCGATAGTAATTGGTGTAATGGTGAACCAACTTTCTTCAAGAGATTACTCAAAATCAATATTTGCTCACATATAGCGTTGGACTAGAGCTCAATGATCAAACTAACATCATTCAGTTTATTAGCATACATAACAATAGTTCAGGCGCACGTATGTACAAAAAGCTTGGTTGCACAATTAGTATCTTACAGTATGGTTCTTTATCAATTTCATTCATTTTTCCCCATAGTTTCTGAGTATACTATGATTTTTGTAGGCAGGTAACCGAGCTTCATTGAGCAAAATGCAAAAAAAAAATATAAGGGCATGCAAAAAAACAAGCTCAAACTTCTGAGTCTACTATGATTATTTACTGTTGTCGGTGTGCTTCTTTGCAGCCTATGGAGTTGACATGTTAAACACAATTGGCTATATATATGCCAGACAGGCTGCTAAGGAGCTTGGGAAGAAGGCAATTTATTTGGGCGTGCCATTTGTTGCTGAGTGGTTTAGAAACAAAGGGCACTTCATAAAATCCCAGGTCACAGCAGCCACAGGTATTGTTATGGTGTTTTTCTTCAATATTGTTCGACTCAATGGTATTACTTCAGCTACAATACTTCTTTTCCTTTTGTCATGGCTCTTCTCTTCCTCTCAAGTATATTTAAATTAGCGTGTTTCTGAACGCATATCTTATTATCTTGGCTCATTCCTTGTTTGATTAGAAACAAAGAATATGTCACAATGCAAAAGCTAGAAGATTCTCTGAATCTTGGAAATTATTAATTGATAAAATTGGTTACAACCGTGCAAGTCTTACCTTTGAATTACAAATTTAGAACCTCGTAGTAAAATAAAATTTTAAAGGTAAATACACGTTTGGTTTTGGACTTTCGAGTTTTGTGTCTACTAGTCTCTAGGTTTCAAAATAAACCATTTTAGTCCTAGAATTTTGAAAAATAATTTTAAGTGGTCTCTAACCGTTTGTTGACTAATAGAAGTATGATATGACGGTTAAGTTGTTGATTGTGCTATGCTAATTTGTCAAAATTGTTACTTTTTTTTTAACAAAAAAATACTTCTCATTAATATAATAAAAAAATAAAGGTGGTAGGAATAAAAAATCCCCAAGGAAGTAATAAAGAAAAAGAATGTATTAGTTTAATAATATTTTGCTGTGAGTTGGACATACTCTTCCTTCCTTCCTCCCTTTCTTTTTCCGTTCTCCATCTTGAAAAGAGACGAGATATAGTCAAGAGATTTTCTACAATTTAGTAATTGTCACTCGACAGTAAGTATCATTTATACTCAATTCTGTTATTCTATTCCAAAGACACAAGAAGAGATGACATTGGAGAAGTTAATTATCATATCGAGATTTTCCATCATATAGATTTCTGCCTGAAGAACAATGAACTCCAATATAGGTTGATTAAACTGGTTCTTGTACTGGTGCATTAGGTGCAATTGCATTGATTCAACTGCAGGAGGACATGAAAAAGCAACTTAGTGCAGAAGGAAATTATACTGAAGAAGAGCTTGAAGAGTACGTGCAATCTCATAAGAAATTGATGATTGATTCCCTCTGGAAATTGAACGTGGCTGACATTGAGGCCACACTTTCCCGTGTCTGTCAACAGGTTTTCATTTTTTTTTTTTTTTTTTTTCCCTCTGTTGAGCAAGAACTGCTACATTCTAGCGTCTCCTGTTAGTAATGATAATAAACTGTTTTAGGTTCTTCAAGACAACAACGTCAAGAAGGAGGAGCTCCGTGCAAGGGCAAAGGGATTGAAAACTCTGGGTAAAATTTTCCAGGTACTGTTCTATATTAATTCTTCGTAACACATTCTTGCTATGACTTGTTCCCTAAATTGTTATGATTTCAAAATTTGTATGTTGATGAAGAGGGTTAAGTCAACCCATGGGAATGAGAGTGAACCGGTGGTAAAAGGTTCAGTAGATAAACTGAATGGAAGTGAATCAAGTCAGGACGCATCACCAATTTCAACATTGAAATCTTCCGGCTGTGAAGAAACATCTTCTGCTTCATTTGGTCCACAGGTACTCCTCATTTTTCTATTTCTTTGGAATCCTCTAAATTTTATAATGAAACTTATGTAATGTCTCCCTTCTCGAGCATGAATCTGTGGGAAAATGTTTAGAATGAGTATTATTGAAAAGAGAATATTTTTAGTAGCAAACATTGGGTAGGGAAGGGTGTGTATGCCTACCTCCCATAGCCTTCTTCCTTAATAATAATGTTCATAATGTCTAATAGCATTGTTGGAATTAATTAAACATTAGGAATTCTTTAAACACGTAGACTTGTGTGGTCTCTAACCAATTGACTTCTTTCCGTATTAATGGTCGCCTTTTCATTTCTTTCATTCTTAAAATTAAAACAATTGTGCTACAGAGTCCGTATGTGGAGGCTCCCAATTTTCCAGGTGCACACATCAATAACTTCTTCCCCATGCCAACAGCACCTCCAGGTGCACAAAGACATCCGTCTTCCAGCAGGGATTGAGTGGGGTTGTATGTTTGTTTGTATGTATGGTGTAGGATAATTGTGTTGTATTGTATTTGTAAGGTTATAGATATGCTTGTATGTGTGGATAATCAATCTTGCTAGAAAGCAGCTGGCCATCTCTTTACTCGGGGTGTGTGTGTCGTGGATATGTATTTAACACATTTGTGGCTGTAGTCGTCGGAACTTCTCATCATTCTGGCTGCCTCTCTTCACTGTTGGCCGCTTGGTGGTGATTCTCGTACCCTTTTATTACATTGGACTGTGTTTTCGTTTCACCAGAGCACCACCTGCCACTTTTATCCATTGTAATTTGTAAGCTCTTTGAAGAAAAAATCTTTATAAATAATCCCTTCGTCAATCAGGTATACGAAAATTTCCTCTTCAGTTTCACATTTCTCACTCTTCAAATGGAAAATCACCGCTAGCTTTACGGCTTCCATGTCTGTTTTTTAACCGATTTCTTTTAAATAAATCATAAAATAAAGAAATCCTAAAAATTATATTTATTATTTGATTGTATAGAAAGGAACATTTTAATGTTTTAAAAATTAATTAAATTACGTTGAACAAGGTAAAATCTTGTGTTCGTTTCTGCCTATTTATGAATAGGGGGTAATATATATAAAATGTTGACGGTATATGGTTAGGATAGTCTCTTTGGTTAGGTTTTAAATAACTCTGAAAGATTAAAAAAAAAAAAAAAAAACTCCATGTGATAAGATCCCTTCATTGGTGTTTTTGATAAGAATAGTTATTAAATATTGGAAACACGAATATGAAAATGTAATATGATTGAATCACACATTTAAAATTTTTAATCTTCATATACTAATGCTCTTCTTTTGGCAAATTCAAAACCTCACACTTGATAATCTACATATTGGTGTTATGTTAGAGAAACTTGTAAGAACTTAGAGTATTGGAACCGAATTTCTGATATATTAATTCCTTAAACTTCAATTTTATATTTACTAATAAAGAAATCATACCTTGCCACATTTTATACCTTCCTTCCATGAAAAATGATTCAATATAAGTGTGCCCACTTTATGAAAATTTGGATAATAAAATGGAGCAAAATTGAAAGCTTAAACTTCTTAAATAATTTTTTTTTAATTCTTTAACAGAAATTAATGGTGTCAGGTTAGTTATCCATTTAGAACTTACGATGGTAGAGCAAGAAGCTTAGGTGATTGGAAGCCTTGTTTTAAGTGGGAGGTCTAAATAAAAGAAATTGATAGAAGATCCTAAACTGCATTTGGATAAAACCTAAACTGCGTAATAAAATCCAACGAAAGTGCATTTTTTCAATGACCGAAGGAAAGGGAGTGTGGAAAGCCCCATGCGATGCTTACGTACGCCTCCTTGCCGTCGCAGACATCCCCCGTATGGTATGGGGTTGGATTTCATTTAAAAACAAAATTAGAAAAGGAAATTTCCACCAATTACGACCTGGGAAGGAGGAGCCCAGCGGGGACGGTGAGGAAGAGGGAATTTGGATTTGGAGGGCTGAAGCACTAATAAGAAGGGACTGGGAGTCTCGGAGTGTCTGGGAGTCAGTCTGGGTGGAAAAGGAACGGTACCGCACAGATCCCGGATCTACTATTTCTTGCTGTTTCTTCTCCTCTCGCCTGTGTTTCCCTCGGATTTTAAGATCCGATCTGGGCATCTGCTGTTTCCTGGCTCCTTTCTTCCTCCCTCCCCGCAATCTCTTCCTTTTCGTTTTCTCTCCCTCAGATTTCTTTTTTCGAGGTCATTTGAAAGAGAGAGACAGAAAGAGGAGGAATGGAGGGTGATAAGAAATCCTCGTCCGTATCGGATGTTGGGGCGTGGGCGATGAATATTATCAGCTCAGTCGGGATAATCATGGCCAACAAGCAGCTCATGTCTGCCAATGGTTATGCCTTCACTTTCGGTGAGACTCACTGAATCTATCTTTCTTAATCTCGTTTCTTCTCATGTATTGCGAGAAAATTAAGGATGTGTTCTCTTGGTATATTCTCAATAATTATTTTACAGTTGTAGGCAAATGTTGTACCCCATTGTCACATTGCAACTTGCAAGCTTGGGACAGTTTTCTATGCTACAGTTTACCAACGTTTTATTCTTTCTCGAAATGTTGTGCGGAACCTTGTTCTGTAATGCTTATTAGCTTCCAACTAATTAAATGCAGTACTTATTTAACTTATTAAGTGCCTTTTCAGCAACAACTTTGACTGGGTTCCACTTTGCGGTAACTGCATTGGTTGGTCTGGTCTCAAATGCCACTGGTTATTCTTCATCAAAGCATGTTCCTTTGTGGGAGCTCTTTTGGTTTTCTATTGTTGCAAATATGTCTATCACGGGGATGAACCTTAGTCTAATGTTGAACTCAGTGGGATTCTACCAAGTAAGAACTACTAAAAAGATTGCTTCCTTGGTTACTACATGACTATCTTGACAACCTTTGCCCTTTTGTTTATTTTATAAGAATGCATCGGATATGGAAGCTAAAGAATGCTATCTAACTGAGCTTTCATGCATAGTCGCTTCCTATTCTGGTCCGTTTCTTTCTTATTTCTCAATTGATTGGAGAATATGTTGGTTTCAGATCTCAAAACTCAGTATGATCCCTGTGGTTTGTGTGATGGAGTGGATCCTTCATAACAAGCATTACTCAAGAGAAGTGAAAATTGCTGTTGTTGTAGTAGTAATTGGTGTGGGAGTTTGCACTGTTACTGATGTAAAAGTTAATCTCAAAGGGTTTTTATGTGCATGCATTGCCGTTTTATCAACATCTTTGCAGCAAATTGTGAGTACTTCTTCACCTATCTACTTGTGCTGGTTTTTTGGTCTACAGTTTGGTCTTTACTCCTTATACTAAATATATATGTCGATCAATTGGTTCTTGTTTTTTACTCTTTCCCTCACGCAGCAAGGGTGTGACTTTTTTTCTTTTTGTTTGTCCTACTAAAGAAGAAAAACAGAAAAAGTAGAAACGTGAATCGTTAATTGTTTATATGAAATGTGAACCTTCAATCGTTTCTATGACTCTGGTTTTAATCTAATGATCTTGAACGAGCGACCATTGAGCTCCTCTCTAGACAATCTTGTTGCAATGTTTTTAAGAGTGTCGTATCAGAAACAGCAATTGGACCTCATTATTTTTGTAATGGATGTTGTTTTGAATGCAGACATTCTGGGAATAACTAAATATAATTATCTCATGGTCAGGCAAGATGGAGAAACTTTTGAAGTTTAATTTTTAATTTGGAACCACTTCTCTAACCAGAATCATATTTTGGTGCATCCATGTATTTTTCATTTTTTCCTCGAGGAAATTGTGTTACTGCTTTTTTCTTAATGTTTTCCCTTGAATCCTCAAACCTTGTGATGTTTTTTACAGTGATTATATTTATAAGTTTTGAGGTTTTGTTGGATTCTGAAGAGACTGAACTTTGGTGTTCTGTCTGGTCACCTTTCGGTCAGTCTCGGTAGAAGCCAGAAGAAAGTCTTACTTGCTTCCCTTGTACCTTTCTCTGTAAACCTTGACATGGTATTTTGCTTGTTGAAGACTACTTTTATCTACTCTCAAATGGTTACAAAAACAATGTTGAAAGTACCAGCAGTTATGATAATAGTCTCATCTCTGAAGTATATAATTGCAACAGACTATAGGTTCACTACAAAAGAAGTACTCCATTGGATCTTTTGAATTGCTGAGCAAGACAGCGCCTATTCAAGCCCTCTCTCTCCTGGTTCTCGGTCCGTTTATTGATTACTACCTTAGTGACAAATCTCTACTGAACTATAAAATGTCTTCTGGTGCCATTGTAAGTACTAGGCGTTTTCCAGTACCACTCTACTCGATTCTTTTATCTACGCAATTTTCAACTAATTTCTGGCGATGGTGCGTATTTGCAGTTGTTCATCCTCCTTTCATGCGCTCTTGCTGTGTTCTGCAATGTCAGTCAATACCTGTGCATTGGGCGTTTCTCAGCTGTCTCCTTCCAGGTGTTAGGTCACATGAAAACAGTATGTGTTCTCACATTGGGGTGGCTGATCTTTGATTCAGAACTGACTTTGAAAAATATATCAGGCATGATTTTAGCAGTTGTTGGTATGGTCATTTATAGTTGGGCTGTGGAGGTCGAAAAGCAATCTAGTATGAAGGCTTATATCAATGTGAAAAATAGCCTGACGGAAGAGGAAATTAGACTTCTGAAGGGAGGAGTGGAATCCAATCCTGTTAAGGATATTGAACTTGGTGAGACTAAAGGATAAATTCACCTTGTTCTTTAGGTCATTGCATTGTTTATGTTACGTCTAGAGTCTAGATTTAGACTTATCCATATCCTGATCCTTGAACCAATCAATTTTAGATATTATATGCCCTTGTAGGAACCTTGCCCGTCCAATTATATTTTTCTTGTTTACATTCATATTTATACGTATATATCTAAGTGTTTAATTTTTTTCTTCATATTATTTATGGTCTGAGGCTAGTTGTAAGACCCCGAAGTGTCATTTGTAAGTGGAGAATTTTTATTTATATGAATGGACGGAGACTATATTTGAGCTAGAAAGATCTCATAAATATGCTAGTATAAAATGATATTATATTTCAGTTTTTTTATAAATATTGTGAAAGATTCAAATGGAGAGAAAATAAACCGGAGTCAATGTTAAAATGAAATACAACACCACTGGCTCTTCCAGGAACTCCATGGTGAGTCTCAGCTCAAATAATTCTAATTTATTCTAAATGTTTATTGATTTAAAATTATGTGCCATGGGTTCAAGAAATTCTATAATGGTTTTATAATTAATGACGGAAGCATATGACCGTCTACATAATCGTTAAGAATTAAGTTATTATAATATTTGTTTGAGACGCTCAAAAAGTATAAAATAAATTCGACACTTAAAAGAAGTTGAAGTAAGTTCATAGGGAAAGAGAACTTTGAAAAACTGAGAATCTGTTTCTTTTGTAAGAAAAGAAAAAGATTTGTCGTTTTTAACAACTTACGAGTAGATGGCGGTTCCACTCTTTTCACTCTAGTTTTTTACAACATAATATATCAGAACACTTAATTGGAGGTAAAAATTGATTTTTCTCACTTTTTTTTTATTTATAAAAACAATTGTCTATCATTTTCATTTTTCCTTTTTCCTTTTTCCTTTTTCATCGGTTGGATTATGAAATCACTTTTTACATTTGAGACGAAGGAAGGATATGAAGCTTTAGGGAGAAGATAAATAGTTCTATACATATTATTAAGATTGTTATTTTTAATTTGAGAATATTTATTATTCAAATTACAGTTATTCGCAACATAGGTCATTGTGTAATTTATTTTGGAGTTTTTTTAATATTAAATAGGAATCTAAGAGAGAGTGTACATTAATTATTTTGAACTAAAATTTAGCTACAATCTTAAAACTTTTATATAATGGCCATTTTCCCACAGAATCAACACTCAAAAGTCCCCTAAGGTTACAACGACAGATTAAATGAAGAAACTTGGAGCCAAATGTTGCCCAGGATGCAGGAGAAACAAAGCTGAAACTATAATAGACTACAGGAACTTGGAGATTGAATCAGAGCGATTGCGAACAGTATTCCGACATTTGGATCAAACGATGAAGAAAAAAAACATTTTGTCCGGTCCAGCATGGAATGTTCAGCCCTCATTCCACAAGCTTTGCAGCACCTTCCAATATCTCATACAAGAAGGGTTTACATGGATTGCGCGAAGAACCCATCTCAGAGGAGACTGACATAACTCAACCCTCAACTGATCAGGACCAACTTTCGACTGTTTTGCAAGCAGATGCATTTGAAACAAGAGCTCCGCAGGCCTCATATCTGTCACAAACATGGAGAACTTCATACAGTTATCAAAGTCTATTATGCATATTTCCCTATAACAGATACTCCTTTAGAAAGTATTGTCCTTGAATAATCAATTACCCAAACCCAGTAATTCCATAATCCATACTGGACGATACAATATAGTTTCTTCTATGAAGAAATATTTATATATTTAAATCGCTTATTATGGAAGACTAATTGAATAACTTTGTAGGGGACAGAAAACTAGACAGGAAACTAAGTGAATAGACAAAGTAGTGTCAATCTAAACGCGTGACAGAAGATTACCTCACCCCCTCAATGAAAAAGGCCACAATAATCATCTTAAATAAAAACTTAAAAAAAAAAAAAAAAAAAGTAAAATAGACGGAAAACGACAGTTATATAGATGAACCTGGTGGCCACGAGAACCATTCAAAACGAAGGCCTGACTCCCAATTTTCTTTCAAACCAAGACTCCCTTCTGCTTGAGCCAGTGTGATCGAGACCATTGGTATTGGAACAACGGAAATTACTTGAGCTTTAAGGAGGCTGTTCACAGCCAGCCTCAAGAAATGAGGACTGCAAAGCTGCCTTGCAAGTTCCATGCAGGTTACACCTGAGTTCATTAGGGATTCAATTATATAAACAAGCACAGCACTAATGAAAACCTGAAGAAATGAGATTAAAAAGACTGAAGGGTTAATGAATCCATAAGATTGGATGACAATTCATGTAGAAGGAAAACAAATAATTTTAGAAAGAAAAATCTAAAAGACTGGAAGTGCAGAACATAGCAACACAATCGCCGCATAGAACATATGAAAAGCATTTCGAAAGAAATAGCTTGCATTTTAAAGTCCTCTTGACAAGAAGATACCATGACAGAGGAGGAGACAGCCATCATCATGTCCCGAGGAACAAGCTTGAGCAAAATACTTCTCAGCCGCCATAAAATCCTGGCTCCAAAAAGCTATCAAACCATCCACCAGACCAGACACGGGCATTACCACGTGTTGCAGATCCTTGCTCTCTACTGATCCTTTCTTGAAACTAAGTTCTAAGCTATTGGATTCAACATGAAGCTCATATCGAGATGCAATGAATTTAAGACATACCCATCCAAGATAGTTATCTGTCTTTAAATCCAAACATTTTATGAATTCATTACGGAGGTTGTTAGAATCATTTTCTGCAGCATAGGCTCGGCACAGTAACAAATGTGCATAAAAAAGATAATTGTCTGGAAGTGAAATAGAGGAAGCAGCTTTGGCATAGTTGATGCATTTAATTTGGTCATTGCCTTGTAAACTGATCTCAGATGCACAAAGTAGCAGCTGAAACTTTTTATATTGATGAGATGTATCTTTATTAAAATATGGCTCATTGGAAAAGGCAACCAAGATTAGCCGCTCAATAGTTGCACGTAGATGACAGGGAAATCTTTCTTCACGTGCCTTCTGCAGAATGTTTAGTATAAGAAGATATCGAGCATCATAATTCCATGGGTCTTGACGTAAGCATCTGTAAACGAGGTAAAATAAAATATTTATTTCTCCAAGTTTGCATAAACGCTAGGTTCTAATAATACAAAAATATGAGAGCATTAATATCCATGTAATCAAAAGCTAATATTAAAATTATTCTCAAATGATCCATACCCCTTTTATTTGTTTTAGAATATTCCATCACAAGTAAGGATAGAGTGTCAACCAACAGCCCTGTAGAGGAGCAGAGATGCCTTAACCTTTGAGCTAACTCAGGTTGGCAATCCACATGCCTATTAGAGACTTAATAAGAGCTCCATTCTCTTTCTTGTGATCATTACTATAAATATTCATGTCGGTTAGACTATTTGACTCACATGCCCAGTCACCCAGAAAACAAAAAACAGCAAAGATATTTGCAACAATTATATCAATGTTGACAATAAAAAGCCACCTAATATTGAAAGGAACCACAAGAATCCGACTTTAATCAAATGATGGCATTCCTTGACTTGATCATCATTTTTTAGAAACAAACATTGATGCTTTGACCTATTTATCTTAATTGAACCATGGTGCGTATGAACAATATCATCATCAATTTTTGAAAAAACAAAGGTTCAAGTCCATTAGAAGTAAAGCAACTTTACTTTTGAAGTTGTCGAATGGTCCCAATTCCATTCTGACACTGGTATGAACATGTTGGGAAAGAAAACCTCGGATGACTCGTGCCGATTGTATAGCAGGCCACAGCTCCAGCACCGTGAATTTCATATGCAGATTTCAGACCTTTGTTCTGTTGGTCAAAACCATACAACATGTTGCAGCACCTAGTAGCTGTGTGATTGTCATCTCTTTCTTCGTTGGATAGCAAAAGATAACCAAGCAGGTTCCTGTTTGAAACATGTCGTTTAGAGACAAATCCAGAGGGGCATTAACTAAACATAAACCTAAAGATAATCACGAAAACAAGCAAAGACGGAGGGGCATTTAATAAATATGAACCTAACAAGAATCCGCTAAAACAAGCCAACAATGGGCAGACACAAGTCACTAATAACAGAAGAAGACATCATGCAAATAAAACACATTACCACACATTTCCAAAGTAGGATTTGAATAGCAAATAATCCAGCCAAGAAGAAAAGTCTATTTGCTGGACCTTCCAGCGGCAGTATCTAACAAGCTGAAACACACGTCTAATGAAATGCTTTTATACCAATCAAAAACTATGGTGAAATAATGTTTGGCGGTAAACAATCAAGTTGAAAGTTAATCTTATAGCATTATAAGTGGATACAAGGTTAGGGTTCATGGAAACACTCTCACCTTAATCCTCTCCTCTTTCCCCTTCGTTTTTTCAACTTTAGCCAATTCTCGATTTTTCAAGCTTAATCTGTTTCATTTCACTGAATTTTTCAATCAAGCACCATCTGTCTGAATTACTAGTTCCAAGGCCAGTTTCTCTGTTAATTTTTCTTCGTATGAAATTAAGCAGTTATTGTGCAGAAATAAGTACTTCAGCATTTGGTTCAAAGGAGAATGTCTTTAGGTAGAAGATGGAAAACAAGTTGGTATCCCCCTTCTTTTATCATCTTTGTTGCCTTGAAAACTCCATGGTTGAAATGTGAATTTGCAATTTTTTAAAACAAGATAGAGAGGTAAATGGAACCATTTGTGTACAGAAAAGGCAATCATCTTCAAAATGGATTATAGAATGTGCTGTGTGGCCAAACTCGGGGGGAATAAAGATAATCCAAGTTCCTGCTGGAAATCTTAAGAAAGGGAAGCTAACTTTTTGGGCCATGTTAAAAAACTTCGTGGAGAACTATGTGAGAATAGTCTCTCGTTTTCTAGTGGTCAGGAAAAGTTCAACTGCAGATATGTGATATTAATAGAGTGTCGTGTGTGGATGCTGTAAGAGGGATCTCAGAGTCTAAATATACAATTATAGAGATTATAGCTCCAGATACCCTGAAAGGTAACTATGACTTGTGAATCTACAGATAATTTCGATCATATTGCGTAAGGAAAGAAACTGAAAAGGTAGAGTTATACTGGAAATCAATTATGCTGATCTCTAAATTGAACGCTAAAGATGATTGGAGGGAATCAACCAGACTTTAGAAATCATTTTGAAGCTACATTTTCTATTAATCCATCCATGGCAGACAAAAAGCTTTGGTTCAAATGAAAGATGGAAGGATTTTATGTGGCCTTGAACCAAATGGTAAACCTCTGTCCGTAGGTCATTCTCATTTGAAATTTGAGAAATGGTTGGATGAGAAGCATAGCAAACCGGAGTTTATCATTAGTTATGGAGGGTGAACTAATATTATAAACTTACCTTTGAAGTATATATAATTCCATTGATGTATGAAACTACAAAAAAATGGAGAAAATTTCCAATCCAAAAGAGTTACCACAGACATCCCCAATTGGACAAAAGAAAAGAAATGCTATAACAGATAATAAAAATAAAAAAATAAAAAAAATCAATTCACACCAAGATAAAGCAAGGAAAAGAACCCTTAAAAAAAGACAGGATAGGTTCAATTGTGAACATTGATCTTCATTATAAAATAGATCTACCTCATCAAACTACTGTTGGGGTATGCATGAAGAGCTTTTCGAAGATGCATCACTCCACTATGGAATCCCAGGCAGTTATCCGTTTGATGTTTGATCTGTCCAACCAAAAAGAATGGTATCTAAGTCACTGTGTTAACACAAATCAGAAAATGTAAGAGACACATGTTTCAACAGCGAGAATTAAAGCCAACCAGCTTAGAAAGTGCAATCAAAATGTGCATTTTAGTTATCTCTTCATGAGACTGGAGGCAGGAACGGCAGCTTAGAACAATGGAGTCAAGCCGATCACACCCATCAATGGCATGAATAGCAGCCACTACAAAGCTCACTTTTGAACTCCGGAAAAAATGGGTTGGCATCTTCATGATACTGTTGATTGCGGAATCCAATCCAGATATTGAATACAACAATCTGCATATGAAACCAACAGATGCAGCAGTACGTGTTTTTTCCATGGTAGAGATGCAAGAAGCAAGGGTTCTCACGGTGCTAAGGGCCTGGTCATTCTTTCCTAGTTTCCATAATGAGAATGCATACACCTGCAGACCTTCAATGTCGAGTATGCCTGGAACCACCAAAAACTTCAAATCTCTGACACAGTTTGTTAGAGATTTCTCACTTTTATAACGAAAAACTGAAAAGATTTAGCTTCCATGAAAAGTTTCATTTTTTTGTTAAAAAAACAGAAGTAAGCCAAAATCAGAACCTTCTTTACTCAAATTTTCATATTCCTGCGAAGCTTCAAAGAAATTTCCTACCTGCACAAAAGAAAAAGCAGTTCAGAGAAAGAAAAATGTTCCATCTATGGATTAATGTCGGACATTTCTCCATCTCCAAGAGTAGTAATAGATAGAGAAAAATAGTACGGTTCTAGGTTTCATGGTACACACAGATGTACAGGTCCAAAAAGAAAATTAGTAAACTTCACCATGCAGAGTGATCTGGCTAAGTTGATGGATATATCTCTGACATGAGACCTTGGAACTCTATCTGAAAAATGGCTAGTCGTGAGGTGTGCTAGACGATAAGCAGCAACAGCAGATTGATAATCCAATTGTGCCTCAAAAGCTAGTCCATTTAGATTATAGGATTCAGGGTAACAAGGTGCAAGTTGAACAGCCTGACGTATGCCTCCGAACACCTTGACATAAAAGAAAAATCCATTAAGGCACTCTGAAGCAAAAAAGGTTATCAAGTAGAATTTCATCTATCACTTGACAATAATCAGACCTGTGGAGATGAAAGATGGCATGCCTGCAGAGAAAGCTTGGCAAGTCCAATTTGAAATTCCGGCACCTACAAGGATAGTGCTTTTAGAACATTTTTTGTAGACAAAACACCAAGAGCCAACAGCTGCACAACAATCGAAAAAAATATATATATATAAAAAGTCTACAAAAGAATGTTAGAAAGAATAGTTTTTTCTTCCTTTTTTATGTTTCCAAAGTTATCCAGGCATTTAAAAATTAAATAGTTAATACTAAAACAGAGTACTTGATTTCATTTCTCTTAAAACTGAATCAATTTAAGCAAACCCTTTCAACAGATCGGTTTCAACGCTACTATATTGATGGTATTAGAGACAGTAAAATTACTGGTAGTATTGATGCAGCTCTCAAACAGCTCTCAAATGCTTCATCTGATGTGGACTCCCTGTAAAGTAAAAACTTCATAGGTAAAAGGGTGATATGCTACTCACAAAATGCATCCAGTACAACATCCATATTTTCTTCATGATGATAAACACCTCAAAAGGAACATTTATATATCACCTAATATTCAAATCAGCCGACATGCCAGCCCAAGGTATTGCCAGAGATGGATCTATACTTCTGGCATAATTAAATGCCTGTCTTGCCAATTGCATCTCTCCCCTATTCCTGTATAGCTGTGTAAAGAAATGAGCAAGAAACGTAGAAGAGATCCAAGTTTAGGAACAACAAAATATTCATGATCATTAACTCAAGTATGATGTGCATGCTCCAACCAAACGGTTTCTAATCACATCCAATTCTCTCAATGTATTACAACAAAATATTTGATTCACAAAGATCGATCCCCCAACTGAAGAAGGTTCTTCAGAACTACCACTTGCCACAAACTTACAAATAGATAGGAAAAAATTGCCCAGCTGACTTCCCTAGCAGAATAGATATGTGATCAACCATTAAGCACGTCTATGAACTAACTACTTTCATAAAAGAAAGGAGACATGTGCCAAATATTCTCTCAATGCGGTGATACAGTTCTCAGTAGGACCAGAAAGGTGCATTGGGAGTATAGGTGTAGATCATATCACCGAATATTTTATTTTGAAATATTTCTTAAGTTCATTTTCTTTTTTCCCTTTCTTTCTATCCTTTTTTGGACAGGAAACAGAACAACTCAATCTAAAAATAAAAAAATAAAAAATAAAAAGCAAAACATATAATGGGAGATAAGGAGTCTCCCTAGGAAGAGGGGTCGCTAAGAACCAGCCTGGTCCAAGTTAATCCAGAGAAAAGAAAATTTACAAAATTTCCTTGAACGGCATTCCAAAACAAGACTGTCAGGGAAATTGAAAGATACAGTATAATTCATTGTAGGAACCCAGTTGTTTTCTGAAAGAAACTTCTCGTGTGAGAATTCAATTTACATTTTAGTAGAAACTCATTGTAGGAAAGTAAAGTTTTGTCTTAGTAGTGTTTAAACCCAATGTAAAAGGCATGTAGAATATAATTTATATGGTAAGATTTGGATAAAAAAAAAAATGAAGCCTCGATGGTTAATAACATGCATTTGAAAAAAAAAATCAAGTAACATCTTCGATTTCAACTAATGAATTTAAAACAATACAGGTTCCTTGGAGCCTCGCTCGTGGCAGGTTAAATATCATGGACAGAGGAACCCTCGAATATCTTTATCTCTCAAGTATGCTTAATGCGCATAAACAGTGATAAATCTCCTAGTCACCTTTTCCTTTATTACAACTTTAATTTTAGGTGTTGGAACTTCATGTGCCAACATTCAGATCTTACGTGGTGTGCTCATAAAATATAAAGATTTAGAAATGCTCTCAAGCTGATGGTCTAAAGATAAAGCTAGAGTTTTGTGGTCATGTCCTCGCAGTGCTGCCATTTGAATCCTTTAGAAAGAATTAAACTCAAAAATATTCTCAAATAAATTTGATTCTTCAGTAAATTTTTGCAACTACATACTGTAGACAACCTCTTAGATTGGAGTGCTCTTAACGTTCCTCCTGTAGTACCCCCTTTCTATTTGATAAACTTAACTTGAGGCCTTTTGTGAGATTCCTCCTTGGCATAGGTACCCTTGTCCCACGGCTTTTAGGTTGCTTTTGTCTGGTCTGTTTTAATATTCCTCTCTGTTTCTCATTATGTAGGTGTGTTTTCGTATAAATATGGCACCAAAATCGAAAGATGGAAAAAAAAACAACTTCGACCATTAAACTCATCAAATTCTATCAATTTTAACTTTAAACTTTCAATTTCATCAAATTAATCTCAATATACAAGTATTGCAACCTTAATCCTATGTACTATTTTAACACATGAAAAAGTTTTCGCTTCAAAAATCACTCAAACATGTATGACATGAAATTGATAAAGCTTTAGAGAAAATATTATTGGAGCTAAAAAAATGATGAAAGGTATGAATTTTGGAGAAATTAGTCAATGGTTAATCAGTGTATAATCGAACTTAAATTAATGAATTTATGAAGGTTTTTACATTGTCTTCTACTAAAATTGTAGGCAAAGTAGTGAAAATTGAACTGAGGGTAAAAATTAAAGCACTTACCTATACGATCAAATTTGATAAAATTAATTTGATAAAATTGAAAGTTTAGGGTCTAATTGACAAAATCAAACCTGATAAGTTCAGAGTCAAAATTGATTCTTTTTTTCCAATGGTAAATGTCCCAATCATAATCTTGAGAATAAGAACCCAAATTGTACGAATTCACGGCCAAGAAATTAAGAAGTAAAAATCCGATGCTTCAAGGAAAGAT
Source organism: Cucurbita pepo subsp. pepo (assembly GCF_057944985.1). NCBI lineage: Eukaryota > Viridiplantae > Streptophyta > Magnoliopsida > Cucurbitales > Cucurbitaceae > Cucurbita > Cucurbita pepo. The sequence continues at coordinate 46,911 of NC_141803.1, forward strand.
TAAAAAATTAAAACTAAAATTAAACAATTATTTGAGAAAACAGAAACTTGAATTGAAAATCTCAAATTTGTCGAATATATTAGCATTTGCACTACGCCCACAGACATCAGGCTTCCAAAAAAACTTGAAGCCAGAAACTCGATGTTCTATTGTGGAACTTAGATGACCTTGACTTGAGATAAGCTAATGGAAGACCAGCTAATTAAGAATGAGAAATTCTAAGAAATTAATCGAAGGATGACGCCAGATATTTCTCAGTATGGTCACTTTTCAAGGATGTAAACGCCACTAATCAAAGGAGAAAGATAACAAAGTACGCCTAGATCGTACTAACCATCCAAGGGTGTTTCTCATATCCCTCACTTCTTTCTCACCCAAAGAGTCGTTTTAAAATTACAAACCTAAGACAAAAGGTACCGCGTTATTGACTTTTGGCTGCAAGGGACACACCTCTAATCAAACTACAAAAACACACAAGGGAATGGGCTCTGACATAGAGGACTTTTTATCAAGCCCGATGTCGGACTCCAGTCCATCCCCTCCCCAACCCACCCTACCAAGCAGATTCCCCCTCTTTGCCAGTCTTCATGGAGGAACCTCTTCACCCACAGCCAAACCAAGGCCCTAAAATTTGGCTCCTCCTCATATCCCTCCTAAAGAGCCGCTATCTGCTACTTCCGCAATTCCTCCCCGCTTAACCCCACCATTTATGATAAATGCAGTCCCTACTCAAAAATAGAATTAGACCACCAAAAAATCTACCGAAGGAAAAAGGGATGTAAGAGGTTTTCAATCATCGATATGAGAAATCAACAACCAATTGTGATAATCAAGCAGCTATAAGCATACCAAAAGTTCATCATAACATCAAAAAAGCATGATGAGATTGATCGTCAATTTTATCAAAGAAAAGATAGAAAGGAAGGTTGTAGCCCTCATATATGCTCCTCCAAAACTTAGCAGCAGACATTCTCAGCAAAGCTCTTCCTTGACCCCGGTTTGAAGATTTGAAGCCCAAGGTGGGTTTAATCAACATATATTTCCCTACATGAGGGGGATTGTTGAAGCTGAGTGTTGAATCACTCTCTCCTTTAGACCCATCAGCAAAACCAATTGTTATTTATCAGATCCAGTAATTTAAATATTTATCGCACAGATTGTAATTTCCTTCCGTACCTTAATTTCCTTATCTTTCTTTTATTTACCGTCCCCTCTCTCTTAGTTTATAAGCTAGGTTTTGTATCATTTCGAAAGACACTTTGAAATAGAAAGAATTTTTGCGTACTAACATGGAAAACATTTGGTACCATCTGCTTCTAGAATTTGAGTTTCTTCCCACAGACTTCGATAACCACAGACTCTTGAAAACAAGGGTGCTCGCATATTTTCTTAAATCATTGACTCAAAAGCTGAGTGCTAACTCAGAAGACAACAGTAGATCCTTTGTTTTTTTTCTATTTTTTTTAAAGTAAGAAACCAAGCTTTCATTGAGCAAAATATAAGATTATACAGGGGCATACAAGAAGACAAACTCCACAAAAAGGAGACCTAAAAACTACAAAAAGTGACTCCAATCCAACAACATCCAACCAAGATCATAGAATCCAACCTAGTTAGTGCAGCCCACAGGGAGACGTAAAAATCTCACCACCTCCCAAATCTTATCACCCAATCTTTCTATATTTCTAAAAATTCTACTGTTTCTCTCGAGCCAAGCTCCAACAAAATAGCCACAAAAAAATAAAAACTAGTAAGCCATAAAAAAAATTCCTCCCAAAAAGACGAGCTTGGAAACAACTCCTAAACAATAGCAAACCCATCTTGAATCCAAGTCAAGCACAAACCAAACGTCTCAAACCAACAATTCCAAAAAGAACAAACAAGCTGTCATACCCACAACAAATGATACAAATCCCCATACTGTCGTCTAAAAAGTAATGCAATACTGAGGAAACAAAGCAAGCGAAGAGTGTCTCTGAACAGTCCATAGTATCAACTCTCCCATCACATGTAACACATGCAACACAAAAAAATTACCTTCCTAGAGATTTTAACCTTCCAAGTAGTGGAAAACGCATAGAAGGTTTGGGGTAGGGAAGGGCAGACAACACCTGAAACAAGGAACTACAAATAGAAACTCATACAAGAAGTGGGAGTCCAAAGCCTAGAATTGCTTCTCCCTCGAAAAACCTGGCAATTATGAAGGATAGAAAGCAGATCGACGTCTAATGCCTTTCTATCGAAAAGATTGCACTTGAAGCCCAACAGTAACAAGGAGAAGGTAACAGAGATTGGTAAAATAGAAGCCAAATATGGAACTTCTTACCTAAATGATGCTAGGAAACGTTCGTGCCTTCCCCAACAGAACATTTAATAAACGAGGAACAAGAATGAAAGACAAAGTTGATTGCTTTCCAACGGTTTTTGTTAGGCCTTTTGGTACCACCATCTATGACCCACTCAAATGGGTGTGGACCATACTGACTCGCAACCACTTTGTGATACAAAGCATCTAACCCCATGAAGAACCACCACAACCATTTCGCCCTTCACCCACCAATCCCTAGGCCTTGCCTCCCAACTCCACCGACTTATCTACCACCTCCCACTTAACCAGATGGGACAATTACTTCTCATCAAGTCCTGCCCTCAAGAAAGTTTGTATCTCTGTCAATACACTTACTCACATAGACCAGATTTTTAAAAAGATATAAGAAATAACTAAGAATCTCACTCAACATCAACTAGATAAGTATGAACCTTCCCCGTTGGTGCAGAAGGTCTTTTTTAAGGAAGACACTCTTTTGAACAGCCAGGGAAGCCTACCACCTGTTTTGTACTATGGTGTGTTGGAATAAACTTCTCAAAATTTTCGAACTCACTTGGTTTTTCCTAAAAGCAGCTCTAATGGCCTTTTTCAACTAATTTCTGAAACCTTCTTCGATGGTCAGGCCAGAATGCTCTGGTTCAATGTGGTGGTGACCATTCTTTGGAAGCTTTGAGTTGAAAGGGACACGAGCATTTTTCAACGGGTTAATGAAATATTATTTTTGTTCCATTTTGTTTCTTTTTCACTCCCTTACAGAGTTGTATCTTTGAGCATTAGTCTTTTTTCATATATTCAATGAAAAGTTAAATGTCTTGTTAAAAAATGGAGCTCGCATTATAAGAGTTTCCATGACTACAATTTTTCTTAGATTTATGCCAATTGGAAATCCATTTTGTAATCCCCTAGGCTCTTTGAAATATCTCAATCTCCTCATTGATGAATATACACGTCTCTTTTCTTCTAAAAATAACTACAATTCATTGATAAATGAAAAAGGTACTGGTACTTCAAAATTAAACTGGAAAAGGTTTTCATTAGAAAAAATGTAATATAGTTTATCTTAAAAATGTTTTGAGAGGTAAAGGAGTCTAAACATCATTTGAGATTGGGAATAAGATTGGAATAGCTACCCCGCCCAGTGGTCTAACAATCCCATAAAACTAGAGTACAATCCAAGTTTGTCCACAAGCTATGTTGCAATATCCAAAGCTATTTTGGTGGTGACATGTTCCCCAATATATATAGAGAGAGATATGAGTGTTGAATTTGCAATGAAGTGAATATGACTTTGACCAAATAGAACCAACATTTCATGAATTATGTCATTCGCAGCAAGATTTTTTTCTCTCCATTAAAGGATTTGTGGTCCCAGCTCATTTTTGTTTTGCAATTCGTTTCTCTCCAAAAACTCCACTCCATTTAATGCCTCACAATCGACATCTTCAATTTCATTTAAAAACAATAAAATAAAATAAAGAATCCTAAGATCAAAATGACACATTCTAGACGCAGCTTTAGTGAAATACCTTCCCAAGATAAGCCCAGGCTCCAGCCAGCGATCCATCCAACTGTAATGCTCTTATAAAAGCATGTTGCTTCAACGCATCATGGTTAGAGATGCATCCCATTGCCACCCAAAATTCATGATTGTCACCCTCGAGCATCAAGGCCCCTAATGTCATCTTTTCAGATATCTGCCTGAGAATCTAAGAAAGTGAACATCCAACAAATATTGTGGCATCAAAATAGTAGAGAGTAAATAGATGTAATACCAGGAATTGAATTCAGATCCAGAATCACCATTCAAAGTTGAAATAATATCTAAAGTAATAGCAATATCTGTGTAAATGTTAGCTTCCCACGGAGCCAAGTGTAGAGCTTGCTGATAGGAACATTTGGCAGACAATAAAGCCAAACTGCGAGTCTGTTTCCAGGAAAGGATAGAAGTTCTAAAAGATTCTGCACATAGCCCCCAGTCCTCTTCCATCCATGGATAGCATTTTGCATACGTATGCTAAACAAGACAATATAATTCACATCATATGCTTTGTCATGTTAGTATACAAATATAATGGATCATTTTATGCAAATATTAGCATTGGAACAATGTTTGAGAAGGTTTCTATTATTTACACATTGAAGCTTGGCTTAGAGAAGGCTCAAATCTGAGCTTCAAAATTTATAGATCATAAGAATCTTACACCTACAGATGAAGTCACAGCCAATGGCTTAAGCGTGAGAGCACTAAAGCAATAGCTCACAAGAGCTTAAGCCCAAGGTGAAAAAAAAACACAATTTTTTTGATGCGCACACTAGAAAAATGTATATAATTCTTTCATGTTATTATTCATGAAAAAAAAAAGATCAGACATTCGAGGTTTTTTAAGAAATTTAAAGAAAAAAAGGATATACAACTCTATTAGAAGGAACCAAGTACGACTCAATTAATGTTAAACGAATAATAACAATGGTTTGTTTATCTATAAAAACATTAAAAAAAAATGTCGAACAATACTAAAAGTAAAAAACAGAATGAGTTGTAGTAATCCAGTCCGTTGCTTCTTTTACCATCAAATGCCAAAAAGAAACATTGAAAATAAAAAATTTAATGACGTTTTAAAATTTTTATTTAAGTGACAATTAATAAATTTTATTTCTTTCTTTTTTTACTTTTATAAAACTACCATGTTCGGTAAGACCTAATTATACATTTTTATGATTTTATTATTAATGTTTTATTTTTAGGATTTAATTATTGATGTTTTTTTAATGTGAATTGAGGTTTACAACTCGGACTGCCTCAAAAGTTGGCCCCTCTTCGAGAATAAAAGCTCCCAAGGTTACCTTGAGCCTTCAAAAGCATTGATGGGAAATGGGAACTATAGCCCTTCAAAAGGTAAGCTTTCAAAAACATAACTTCAGACGGAAACAAAACCAACTGACTAAACACCTTAAGATAGCCGTGCATACCTGAATATCTCCAAGCAACTTCCAGATACACGACAAGTTCCCAGCTAAATATGTACTTCCTCTTGCAACTTTAGATGCTTCCTAAAATCAAAAAATAAATATAGTAACAACAGAAAACGAGTTAAAGGGGAATATCCCTTAGATACAAGATAACAAACCTCTAACAGAAAGGATGCCCATTTAAACGCCCCCCTATTAATGCATTCCTTTGCCAAACCAAGCAGCCCTGAAGAGAGCCCAAATTGTGCAGTAATACTTTTAGGTGATATCTCTAGAGCTCGCTGAAAGTGTTCAACTCCCTTTTCAAATTTGTTAAGCATCATGACCAAATAAAATGAGTAACTTGGGAAACGTACAAGAACTTCAAAAGCATATAAATCTCTGATTAAATAAAAAAGCTCAATTCCAAGGAAATCCAAATATACTAAATCAACGTCGAGCCAACTCACCATATAATTCCCAAATCACCCGAAATCAAATGTTAGGTTTTGAAAGGCAAAAAGAAATATATCTTATTCATTTAAGAAAATGCTCAAATAACCCAACAATGTATACTAAATCCATGCAGAGCCAACTCACCATATAATTTCCCAATCACTTTAAGTCATATGTTAGGTTTTGAAAGGCAACAAAAATATCTTATTCATTTAAGTACAGCGATGTATAACTTCAGCAATCATACTCCAATTCTAAATATTTTCATAAAAAATAAAATATTAAAAAAAATTGAATATTAAGGCAGGTTCTTCAGGGAGAGCTAGTTAACGTATTCTCCAGGCAACAACCATACTCATAGGTGAACAAAAGGTACCATAGCAATGATCGGAAGATTGCAACCTGTAAATACAAGTATAGCAGACAAGTCTTACTTTTTTGAACAAACCAAGCATCAAGAAGATATTTCCACTCTCAACCCAAGCAAGAATTCTATCTCCTTCAATTTCAATGGCCCGTGCATATGACTGTTAGAAGGACAAATAATGCCAGCTTTAGTGATATCTATCTCACTCCCGAAAGGAAGAGAAAATTAACTTGGTTCATGAAAATTAGAAGTTCTATATGCAAAACATACCTTAATTGCAGCAGTAAACCGGCCAAGTCGCTGATATGCAAGACCCAGGGCCTAAAACAAATAGGCTAAGCAGCATTAACTTGGCTAGATAAGTACAATGAAAGTTGATGTCAAAAAAATTAAGCTTACTTCCCACAAATTAGCACAAGAAGGATATCCTCGAATGGCATGCTGAAGACTTAAGACGGCTTCAGTCCACTTCTTTTGAAAAACCTGCCAATTGGCCAGCAGAACAATAGAGATAGGAGAAAATGGAAGGCAAAGTCAAGTTGTTTGTTCTGTTTTACAAACATAAATCTTTAAATAATATTCATAATAGCAGACTTCAATAATCGTTTATGGACTTCTGACAGTTTGAATGTAAGGTGTTATTTAAAAAAATATCATGAGTTTATTTAAGGTCAATCTATGACTGACGATAAAGTAAGTTGATGCAATAACATAATATAAAAGGGTACAATCATTTCTAATTCGTGTTTAACAAGTATAATAAGTTTCAATCATAAATTAGCCCAGTTGTTAAGGAGACAAGCTGTGAAAACTCAAATTTTTTAGTTACTGGATCCAAACTATTATATCAAACTGCACCTACCTAAATAATGAATAACCCACAGAAATGATTGAAGATCAAGCCCTAGTCCATTGTATAACTCAAGGTGCATGTAAGTTGTCTCAAACATCAATGATTATAAAATATAAGAACTTAAGATCAATTAATAAGCTTTTTCAAGATCGATCAACATTTAATATGTGGTGAATCAACATAAAACAAGAAGTCAATTAATGATGCATTGTTGAATTTTTTTAATAAGAAAATGAATGAATCCATTGAGTTTAAAGGCATATAAAAAGGGAGATGAGCTATACAAAGGCCAAAGGGTTAAAAACAGACTCCCCGTAAGCCTAAATATGTACAAGATCATATTACAAAAAGATATAGGAAGAGAGCACCAGATGGAGGCAAAGAATTTGATAGTCCCGAGCCTCCTCAAGGCTATTCAATTACTCCTTGAAGACCCTCTGATTCCTCTCAAGGGATATTCAATTGCCCTTTGAAGGCTATTCAAATGCCTAAATATGCACAAGATCATAATCACAGCCACTTTACTTGGTAATTAGGCTAATGGGCCTATAATCTGCCGATTAGCCGCTCTAAATCGTTTTGAAATGAGGCAAAAGTAGGTTTCATTCACACAATTACTAATGTTGCCCCTTTCAAAGAAGTCACGTAAGATTTTAAGAAGATCGTCTATTTTGTATTTTTTTTTCTCCAAAAATTCACCTGCATATCCGTCAGGCCTAGGGCCTTGTTTTTTCCTATCAAGGCAATGTCATTTTTAATCTCTGGTTCCACGAAAAGATGCTCCAGCTCCTCTTTTTCCTCAGGAGGTCAAGTCTTCCAATTTAATCCAGAAATGCTGTAAGAAGGGCCAGTATTCTTCATGTAAAGTTTCTTGAAACAATTAACAGACACCTCGACAATATCCTCCTCCTCCATCAAATTCTTGCCATCTCTGTCTTGAAATTTCATAATCAAATACTTTTTCCTTCTTGCATTAACCGAAAAATGAAAAAAGAGGAGTTTTCATCTTCTTCATAAAGCTGCTTGGCTTGACACTTCTGCCTCAATCTTCTTTCCTCTCTTAATAAAGTTTCAGAAAGCCTCCGCTTAAGATCTCTTATTGAATTCCGTTCTCCTTCTAAGCCCAATAATCTACTCCTTTTGGACCAGGAAAATTTACGACATTGATAATTTCATTCCCCTACGGCTGAGTAATGCCAAAAGTCTCCTAATTCCTCTATTTGATCTTTTTCTTTAGCATCTTCAACTTCCTTATCATAACAAAACCTGGCTATCCCTCACAAACCAGTTCTTTCCACCAAATATCAAAATTTGGTAAAAACTGATGATGTTGCAGCCAAAAAAATTCGAATCTAAAGGTCATCCAGCCCCAATTAAAACTTCTTGTCTCCAATCGTATGCAAAAATGGTTTGACATTATTTTGGAAAGCCTCATAACTCTCGACAACTGAAATTTCATATTCCACGCATTGTTAACAAAAAGACTCAATTAAGAACACATCACCGCACCCCTTCCACTTGACCAAATGAAATTGCCATTAGAAGGGGGGGAAGATCAATGAGACTGAGGTCGGAGGTTATCTTGTTGAACTTTCTCATATGACGAGCCATTCTACCTCCAGAGCATGCCTTAGAAGGTTCTCCCGTTATGTTGAAGTCTCCCTCCATGCACCAACATCTAGTGCAATAGCCACTGTGATTTCATAGTTCTTCCCAAGAACCCTTTTACTCATACTAGGCTCATATACTCTTGTTATCCAATAAGAAAAGCCACCAGTAAGCGTGAAATTAACGGAAATGGTATAATTACCCACCAGAGAGTCACAGGCTAAACATAAGCTACATTCCACAAAATAAAATTACACCAACGCTCCTACAGATTGCTAATAGGCACAACCAATAGCTCAAGAAATCAAAATCGATTTGATGAGCTTCTTGTCAACAAAAGAAAATTTAGTTTCATGGAGAAGAACAACATCTGGATCACAATACCTCACAAAACTCTTAACAAGACGCCTGTGATAAGTGGCATCTAGCCTTTCCTTTGTTACTTCTTTACCTTTCTTCTAACCACAATTGACTGTTGTTTTAAGGCTCCAAAGCTCCCTATTTTCTTTGACATTTGTTGTATCTGACGTCTTTTCCTGAGTTTGTAGTTTCTTCTCTTTTGGTCGCACAAAGATTTCCATGTCAAGGCTATCAAGAATAGAAACAAGGTCATTCAACCTTAGATTGAGATGAGACCATTATAAATCATCCCCAGAGCTTTTTCTTTTTCCCAAAATGTAATTAGAGCACAACCAGAAGTTAGGTCCATATCCGCATCATATGCTCCTGAGTTCTTCCCCTTTACTTTTGACAACTCTACAAAGAGATGTTTACTGATTTTCACATGTGAAAAAGATGTGTCGAAGATGAAAAGTTTTCTTTATTGAATAAACTGACTTCCCTAATTGGAAAAGTGGATTGGATTGGGCCTTCCATAGTTCTTATAGGCCTTTTCTTAGTTTTCTAGAGGATTTGGTGCAGCCTATAGAGCTTTCTTGTTCTTTGGGTGAAACCCAATTGGGTTGGGCTTCGGATGAACCACATTTTTCGTTCCTTTGGCCCACAAACTTTGAATTCGTAATCGTACTTTGATATGTTGACATGATCTAACCATCAAGAGTGCTAACACATAGGACAAGGATCTTCCTTGTTTCAGACCAAATGGCTACTTTTCCTTTTTCCTTCACATTAAGCCGCCCGGGGAGTCAAGCCATCGACTACCAACAGACATCCACGGGATTCGAACAATCTTCATCATGGAATTTTCATAGTATTGAACAGTGAAGCTACCATGAACGCCGGCCATTCTCCCCATCAGCTTTCTTATGTCATTGAAAATCAAAATCTGAACTAGGATCAAATTTCCTTCATGGGCAATTAGAGAAATTTCCATCCAAACAAGTCCACGATAATTCCTCGCAATCTCAATTGACTCCATATAGTCCCAGTAGTTAAAAAGTTTTTAGGAAGCATTGAATAAACCCACCGCATGCATCTCCCATTAAACGGAAGGTCTCCCCACGCCACATGGATAAGGAAGATTTCATACTGAAATCCATCCTCCATACAAAGGCATTTTCTCGTTTTTCTCAATATCCCATCATTCAAACTTCACGATAAAGGAACCTACCATCGTCCATCTTTTATTTGGGCACAATAATCTAGCTTTTTCTACACTGTGGCATGTGAAAAGTGCCTTGTCTAAGTGGAAAGGGTTCAAAGTACAAGATTTGTCGGTGGGTTTCACCAACGTCTACCTCAACCTAAACCAGTCATCATGAAAATTTGCATGCATTAGAATAATGGTATAATCCCATTTCAACTCAATAAATCCATCCACTTTGTCATTGTTTGAGGCTAGTTTATTTGTCTCCGTCGACTCTTCTAGATTATTCTACAAATAATGTTGTTCCTTCTCCTCCACATTTCGAGTAGATCCTTAGCTAGTTTCCACTTCTGTAAAAGGGTGCTTTATCATCTGCTTAATTGAATTTGTTGGACTGTCTTTAACTTCTAGAGCTTCAAAACAATAATGCTCTTTAATCATCCTCACTGCAAATTTACAGCCCTCTTTATTCTCTGCATATGGAATCACAATATTTTGCTTCCTTTCATTCCCTTCAAGTTTCATGATTTTAGAAACTATCCCTCTCTTGTTGCTTATCTTTTGGACCCATACATTCATTTTACCTTATCGTCTGCTTCTATAGAACTTGTGTGTGCTAGGAGCTAAGGTAAGGTCTATGAGGGTATCAAGAAGCCATAAAAGCTAGAACAAGTCAATGGTGATGTTGAATGATTTCTCCCCTCCTCTTTCCTCAATACAAAACTTCTTCTTATTTCATCCTCTATCTCAATGTAGCACAAAAACTTTGTGCTCCACCTTGATTGTAAGATGCATATTAAAAACATCACTTGATTCATAGATAAAACAAAATTGCACAAACAATGGGTGTGCATTATTGGAAACTAATCAAGGATTTACAAGATAAAGAATAATTCACCATTGATGGCATGAGGTGGATCAGTAATTTATGATTGGTTATATTGCTTACAAATCTTTCTCATTAAAGAATTGAAAATCATTTTGAGAATTTCAAAAGGGTGGTGATGAATGATGATCAACAATACTGAGGTGACAGACTAAATAGAATGAAAATAGAGAGACAACAGTCAAAAGATCAAAACCTGCAAATAGCCCAACCTCCGGAAAGCCCAAAAGGCTCGAGTTGACTTAGAGGAAGCCTCTTTGCATATAGCAACCTCTAAACTCTCCTTTCCTTCACGATGCAACAGATCACACAATGCTTCCTAATTATAATTAACAGTGAGTATAAAATTAAAACTGGCACACACAAAGCAATAGATCAAGTAAACTAGAAGGAAAGACGCACTCCAGAGTGAAAATCATGAACATCAAGACTGACAGCTCTCTGGTAGCACTTGAGAGCCCTTTCGATGTCAACAGAAAATGAGGCATAATAATCCCCTAGATATTTGAAAGCAGCAGCATTCTGAGGGTCTAGTTTCGCTGATTTCAGAAAATGATCCGCAGCAACCGCCTTATCGTGGCTTCTGCCAGTGTCCCACAGGAAAATCCCCTGCATTTCGCGTATGCATACAGGTTATACACTAAGTTCTTTATGAACGAATGGGGAGATTGAAACCAATATGTGCGAAAATTACGAGTTTGAAATGGGAGGAGGGGTCATCTGGATGAGCGTTAACTGTATCTTGCAATTGTCTTGATGTAATACAAGGGGTCCCCGATTCTCTTACATGATCTTTTTCTACTGCAACCTCTTCCTGGTACAAGAACGAAAAGGGAGAGCATTAAGAGAATAAAACAAGGTATAAACTGGGGAAGACCAAAAGAGAGAAAAAAGTGTGTTTGCATTCAACCATCTGAAAAGGAATCTTAACACTAAATACAGAAATGAACTCCAATCCAAAAGAATAAAAACCAATCTGATAGTTACAAAAAAAAAAAAAAAAACAAAAGTAACAGAGACCATTGATGTCGAAAACTATGCTTGAAACAAACAAATTCAATAATTGTAATCTCTCATTTACAAACTAAAGCCCCTTAAAATAGGCAACAAACTTTACTAACCACCTAACTACAAAACCAGTGAGCTGAAACTAAAACTGAAAAGAATGAAGAGCTAACTTAACTTGTGGAGGACTTGAAAGATTAATGAAGCCAATAAGAGTGAGGAACGGGGAGAAAATGAAGCCGAATATCACAGAAGCTGGGTGGAAATTATGTATAGGGAACCCACCTCGATGTGATAAGCTTTCTCGATTTCGGGTTCTGTAGCGGCGGGGCTGAGTCGAGGCACGTCACAGCATTCCGTCTCCTTCACCATCTGGGACTTCCGATCAGCCGAATGATCTGACGATGTAGGAGTTCAAGTGTTTGGAGGTTTTTAGAAGAATATTTTATTTGAGGCGGGTCCTTGGAGTGCAGAAGAAATACTAGAGAGGAAGAAAGAAAGAAGATGAGAAGAGGTTGTGTGCGGTGGGCTAGCGGTGCAGGCCCATTAGAACTGTGGAATCCATATCCAGGGGGAAGGTCCATAAGCTTTTTAATTTTATTTTAATTAAGAAGATAATAGAAACATTAAGTTATGGGGGCACCGGCGCAGATTAAGAATCCAAGATTCTTGGTCATCAAATGAATATTTAGATAAGCTCTGAAAAGTGAGTTTAGAGTGCAAAAGTCCAAAAGCTAAAAAAGCAAAACACCACTTACCAACAGAGGGAATCACTAAGATGCCATTCTTTTTCTGTTTCAATCAAAATAAAAATAATGGGAAGCACAACAATAATCTCTCCCTCATTTTGAATTATTAGGACCCCAATTCCATCCCCTTTGCATTTAGAAATTATTTTTTAGAAGATACTTGTGCATAAGACACAAAATTGTTTAGCACAAAATTGTTTTATTATATCATCATCATTTTTTGAAAAGAAAAGAAAAAGAAAAAAATACATATATTAGTATGGAATTAGTAGGTTAGTGGACATCTCTATCTTCCGTGAATCCGGAGAAATGATTTGAAGAAAGAAAAAGAAAGGCGATGTGGAAAGGAAAACTGATGTTTAAAAAAAACGAAAATGGGAATCGAATATTAGGAGACAGAGGAAACACAATATGAATGATACGTATTGGATTGTATTGTAAATGTATTGTACTGAGTTGGAGTGATACCGATGGATGGCCCGAGGTGGGTGGAAGTTGGAACGTGGAAGCAAACTCCCACAGGCATCTCCCACCACTTTCCTCGCAATTTTACTCAAAAAGCTTAAAACACCAAACCTTGACTTTTGTGTCCGCCCAATCCCAATCCCCAAGATTTAGAGCCCCACCACTCTGCTCCTTCAATCAAAATAACTCCTCTGCCTCCGCCTCTGCATGCATCCAGCTTGCAATTTGCTTAGCGTCTATTATTATTCGTTCTACTGCCATGCATATGCATTGTTATGCCATTTCCTCTGTCTTTCCTAAAAACTAAAAAGCACTTGGGTTCCTTATTCCTTTCTTTTCATTTCTTATATCTTATTTAGTCTTTTCCGTATGCAAATTAGTCAAGGGTGCCTTCCTTGGTGGCATGCATATGTGTGTGTGTGTGTGTGGGGTAACATCTTCTCCTCTCTTCACATACTCTCCCTCCCTTTACTATAAATACTCTCCAACTCTGCTTCGAGTTTTATACCCACTAATCTATTAACTGAAGGCCACGCCATTCCAAATCGAGAGACAAAGAGACAGAGAGATAGTGATGAATAAGGGAATGATGAGCGGCAAACCCAATTTGAGGAAGACTAGAACTTTTTTCCTGCACAAGAACCAAACCTCGATGCAGCAGGCAATCATTCCGAACCAACCAGCTGAATCCGGAGAAGAGCATAATAATCATTATATTGAGAAAGAGAGCCCCCCGGGGGCGGTGAAATTCCCAGTGTCCCCTCAGCTGATGAATGGGGAACAGATGGTCCATTTCAGTCACCCTCGACACCGCCTGTCCCGGATGTGTAATCTGAACCTGTTTACGTGCGGCGGGTGCAAGGAGTACGGCGCCGGCAACGGATTCAGTTGCCAACAATGTGATTTCCAGCTCCACGACTTCTGCGCCTTCTCCCCTCCGGCCCTCAAGGCCCACCCCTTCCATTCCCACCACCAGCTTCTCTTTTACTCCAAGCCAGGTGTGTGTGCTATATACTATACTATACATGCAGGGTTGGGCATTCATTAATTAAGTTTCTTTTATGATGCAGTGAAAGGGGGCATCATGCAGTCCAAGTGCGACATTTGCGCGAAGCCCATAAAAGGATTTGCGTTCCGATGCGGGGTGTGCAGCTTCCAGATGCACCCTTGCTGCGCGATGCTGTCCTTGGAAATGAAGATGCCATCGGTGCACCCGCACCCGCTGAGGATGGTGGGAGCAACAACATCATCAGTAGTGGAGCAGGCGAGCAGCTTGGTGGGGTGCGGGGAGTGCAAGAGGAGGAGGTCGGGGAGGGTGTACCGTTGCACGGTGTGTGATTATCAGGTGCATGCAGTGTGCGCAAAGAGCGTGAAAAACGGCCTCCGGGAGAAGGGGTACAAGGAAACCGAGAAGGCAAGCGTGCTTGGGACTGCCGCAAGACTCGCTTCTCAGGTGGTGGTTGAGTTCTTGGGAGGCATCATCGAGGGCCTCGGAGAAGGGGTTGGCGAAGCCTTAGTCCAGAACATCAATGGCAAGGCCGCCCCCACACCTCTTCATCATCGTTAATTATCTCTGCCTCCAAAACCACACACAAACATATACCTCCTTTCTACTCTTCCTCTTTCTTTCTTCCTTCCCTATGATTATTATTATTATTATCATTATTATTGTTGATTTTCTGCATCCCCTTCCTGCATATATATTATTTGAAAAATATCTACATATTATTTGGGCTAATCGTGTATTTGCCATGTGTTTTTTTTTTTTAATTAAAAAATGGATGCAGAGCAGCTAGCAGACAAGTGTTGTGTTATTTTAAGTTTGTTTCCACGTTCCATACGTATGAGTATTGGAAGTAGTGTGTGTTTTGTAATTAATGTGTAAATTATTTTAATCATTGAATCTCTTGAGCTTCAATATCAAGGTACACTTTCTTCTCCCTTTACCATTGATATGGCTGAAATTAATAAATTAAGCAGCAGCCTATGCCTAACTTCCATATCCCAAGGAATAATATTATATATTCTGTTGGCCCAACCTTTTCTTTCCCCCTTTAATTCCCACGTAAATGCAACTTGGGATCAAAATATATGCATATAAAGTTATTCAATATGGACGCCAATGGATCAAAACCTAACCTATTCCTTTATTTCCATTTTCCATCTAATTTAACGCTCCAAAGGGGAAAAAAATCCAGCAACCTGTGTGGCTCGATTATAAATAGTCGACCCCAACCCTCTTCTTGCACAGGTACACAACCCCACACCAGTTCTTAGGCCATCAAACTTATGAGTTAAATTTAAGAGATAATATTTAGATATTTTAAAGATGAGTGTAATGCTTGAAGCAAATCTAAATTCTCTCCACAACTCTGCACAATCTAGTTTAACACAAGATCGTCTTATGTTAAATACTCTTAATCTTAATTTTGAAATTATGATTAAGATTGAGGAACTAAAAAAGAAAGATTGGGTCATGTAATTTTTCTATATTGGACCCTCTTGAGAAAAAATTATTTGATTGGGACAATTTCTGTACAAGTTAATAAGATTCAATACAATATATGTTCCTTTCACTGTTCCTCACAACCTATCTAATAATCTCTCGTGTTGAGGAAGATTGGGTAATTAATAAGCTAATGAGAATGGATAAGTATGGAAACTATGATAAACTAATTTAGTTGAGAAGGATAATGGCCACAACATATTCCATTATATGAGCAAGAAAAAATTTATTCAAATTTAAATATAAAACAAATAAAGTAAAACCCTTATCCATTTCCTTCAACAAATACCAATTACCATGTTCAGAAGTATAGTGTTCAAAAAATTGAGGGACCCAAAGAATTGGATGAACCCAATTCAATTGGTACCATTTGAGTTGGAGTTGGGTCATTCAAGCAAAGTTTCTGTCTTATCAATAGCTCTGCCGCTACAAAATACGACAGGTTTGATCTCTGGGATTCCGATATCTCGAAGACACAGTTGGAAGGCAATGGCAGATAGTAGAAGGAAGTTCTGAGTTATGTCAAAGTGGGTGACGATGAAACAACCAAAACCTATGCCGACCCAATTTCGAGTTAGGACAGTTGGAAGGGCATCAGGGCTTGGTGTCCAACGGCCGCAAAAGATGCTAAAAGATCGAATGGCAGGAGAAGAAGAAGCAGCAGAAGCAATGTTAAAAGGCATAGGCAGAAGAGTGGGAGCTTGTTCAAAGAAAGTGTGCGCACTCTCTTAACAAGACTATTAGAATAACGTGAAGGGTGGAAGTCAATCCATTTCAGCTTTCTGCCAACCTATTCTTTCAATTGCTACACGGCACCACAAATATTTATTTAATCTCTACTCCCTCTTTTTATTTTATTTTTTAATCATTATTTCTAAATAGAGATGGTCACCAAAGTTCTTCTTAACTATTTAATTATCCATAACTCTCAAACTATAACTAACTTACACTATTTTTACAATAAATTATACTATAATGTCTTACTCTACTTCAATATTCACTCATGTTATATAATAAAATAAAACTAACTGACCTGGAAACACAAGAAGACTACCAGATGAATAGAATATGAATGAACAGACAGTTGCAAAATGTAAATTGAAAAGGAAATCAATGAATGATGATAACAAAACGTGTTATTGTAGGAATGGAAGGCGATGGGTACAGAACGGTGACCTGCACTGGGCCTTGTCTTTGACCAGAAGTCTTGTAGAAGTATAAATGTGATTGGATCAACTTTACATTGTGTTGTTTGAGACAAACTGCAATATTTATATATCAGATTATATTCATACTTACTAATTACTGCTTACCTTATGGCATGCTACTAAGAAATAACAATTGAATAAAAGAAAAAGAAGGGAAGGAAGACGGAATGGATGGGGGTGAGGGGAAGGCCAAGGCCAAGGCTAAACCAAGCTCCACCGGATAAAATCATACCTTTCTTCTTCAAAATCATTCATCATTGTCGGCCTGCACCTTATGGTGGCGCCTTCTCTGTTATACGCAGGCTACGCTACATTTCAAAACCTCAAACCTTTGCCTTTGTCCACAGCTGCAAAAGAATACAATACAATACAATCCCCTTCTAACCAATCCATTTGTCTCTACTTCACAGCTTTATTTATAACGTCAGAGCATTCTTCATTTGCTACCTCAACAACTTACCCTTTTCTCGTCTTTATTTTTACCGGCAATAGATTGTCTCATCTTATCAACCCGTGTCCCTTCTTTGGCCCCTTCCTGTTTGCTTCCCCATTTTTTCTATTCATTATCCTCACTCCATCCTTCTCCAAGTCCACTCAAACTATATTGTCCCATAGTCCAAGTTCTCCCATTTGAAGGGTGCAACTAAACCAATGTCCGGGGAACCTCGCAAAAATAGGCACACGCAAACGCACACTGCAGCAATAGCAAGCATTGAATGAATGTAGGGCCGATGAAGTAACCTGTGTGTCCCACTCCCAGGAACCCTCCTGTTGCACTTTGCTGCAACAATAGCACACCTGGAGCAGGATCGGACTTGCGCCCTGCCCCTCTCTCCACTTGACACCTCTAGTTGCTCTATCTCATTCCCAATTCTTAACGAAACTTGACCATTCTTTCTGTCACCAAGTTTTCGCTCCACCAGCTCATTACAAGAATGATTGCCCCTCATTAAAGCATAAGCCCGTGGCGACTGTCCGTTTGCATCAAGTTGGGAACTCCAGCACTCCAACCCAATCTGCAATTTCGAAAGAACACAGAACGTTCAAAACAACGTAACAATTCACTTTTCCTGGGCTACCGACTCTAATAACCTTCTGAGACTTGAAAGAAAAAAGAAAAATGAATTATAGCGAAATTATTTAAAAGATACTTCAGTAGGATATTGCTAAGAAAAATGAGCATTTTTTAAAGATACTTCTCTATTTCTTTGGGGGGAACCCAAGCCGCACTCTGGTGCCTTTTTGGGAAGTACACCTAGGAGGTTTTAGAACACAAACAAGTACACCATATATTCCTTGATCTCCATGGAGATCAAAAAACAGAGCCCTCAGGATCATTTTGGGACAATGTCAGCGTACAGTAATGCATGCAAAACGAGCATCTAGTCCTCAAAAGGAAATCAGGATACGTATGTTTACAAGGTATAATTGAAAAAATATATATATATATATACATCGAAGAAGAAACTAGATGTTTACCTCTAGCGGGTCATTTGTCAGTGCATCAACCATATCATCTGCATCTGTCATTGAAGCTGCCAAATGCAGAGGCGTAATGCCACCAGGACCAATAGAATTTGGTGGAAAGAGGTACTTTTTCTCAGCATCACCAAAGCCAGATACGTGATAATGAACGAGTAGGTCAACCATCCGCCTGCACCTCCTTTTAACTGATCGATTCAAGAGCTGAATCTCAGATATCATCTCCAAAGATTTCGTTGATAGTCCATGTGTGATCAAGCACTTTTTTACCAAAATGTCGAGAAGTGTTTTAACCAACGCACAGAAGTCCCTCTCTGCTGAGAACGTGAGTACAAATTTGAACCGCCTTATTAAAAAATCTGGATTATCTAAGCCAGAAGACGACCTTTCCCTTTGGAATAGCCATCCAAGTTCATTCAAGAATAGCAAAATTTCATCCTTCAGCCTTGGCTGTGAAGTAACGTATGAATGACTTTCTGAACTAATTTCCGGTACTCTAAACCCATCAATCTCCGATTCAAGATGCCGCAATTCCTTGCAGATGGCAGCATCAGCTATGATAACAGGGAAACTATTTCCTCGAAAACCATTTTCCACCTGTTCGAATTGTTTAGAAAGTTGATCAAAACATTGATTTTGTAAAAAAAAAAAAATAATTAACCGTAGGGCAGGTATCATGTGCAATTTCAAGCAGAACATATACCTCAATGAAACAACGACCAAGGGCAGTAGGTGATGCATCCCCAACCTTGAAACTTCTGGAGTGTATCTCGTCGTATATTCCCTGCCTACAGAATCCCATCACTTCTTCGGATATGTAGCCACCCATAGATGTGCAATGAATCCTACAGGGTTGTGAAATGTCACTTCTAGAAATGAGAAGGAAACAAAGAAAGGAAGAAGCGAGAAAAGGAAAGAATCACAAAAACAAGAAAAACGAAGAAAAAAAACAACAAATTCATCCCATTATAACACTGGACTTACCTGGTGCCAGGATTTTTCAAATTCCTTCCCCTCAATAAAAAGGAGGTCTTTTGTCCACCCACAACTGCTAAAGGTGACACCGAGATTAATTCTGGATTACTCCATGCTTTTGAGGATTTGTTCAGACGAATCTTCCCTGAAAACCCAATCAGTGGAAGCAAAACTTAACACAAGAAGGACAATGAATTCACAACCTATGGTTTCAAGGACCACGCTGTAAGACTATCCATATCTTCACGAACAACATCAGAGGTAAAAATGTGATGCTGGTTATGAGTAAATAACCAACAGCAACAGAGCTCAAATTCAACAAGACAAAGACCACTACCCTGGTAAGTTCTCACCATCCTTGTGTGACGCCAGTAGCCTCCCAGTGTAAACTAGAAATCTTCCACTTCTCCAAAAATCAATCTCTTCGCTATGAATCAAAGATTTAAGATGCAGAACCAAATTTTCTTCAAGCTGGGAAAGAACGAGTTAGAGTGGTTAGAGCTCAAAAACGTTCAGCAGTAAAATTTCAGTTCAGGATAAAAGCTCTTTACTCACCTGTTCCCATGCAATGGGTGTCATAGACAGATAAACCGACAGAACCACACAACCAGGCCGGATGTAGCTTTCCATTTCAGACGGACAATTAGACAGCCAATTGTATATCTAGAACATTAGAGGCACAACTTTTAAGAACTTTTTCCCATCACATGCGATTGCAGCATTTTTTTTATTAAAGAAAATTAGAAGCCAATAAAGAAATTAGAATCTTACTTGTGTCCGCAATGCCCCTGGAAATTGACTGGGATCCTTATCAAAGAGTTTAAAACTTATCCTTCCAGTGCGGTCCTGAATATTTTTTTTTTCAAATCACAATAAAGAATGATGATATCAAACACACACAAAAAGATACACGCCCATACATACAAACAAGAATGTATTCAGCAGGATACCTGGGCATCAGAATTTAAACTAGAAGGTGAATGATCAGACCCTGAAGAAGTGTATCCAGCCTGATATGGAACAGGTCGAAATGAATTTGGTCCAGCTCCATCTAACTCTCTGAAGAGTTCAAAGGGAATATTGCTACTAGGAGGCTTTCGAACCTCAACACCACTAACTTCTTTTCTGATTGGTAATTTCCCATTACTGTTCGCTTCTTCTCTGCTTTGCATGGGAAACAACTTCTGCAGGAGAGGAGGTGAAGATGACGGAGACCTCTCTTCAATAGGATTACTGCTATCAGAAGAAAAGTACTTCCTAGAAGCCGCCAAGTTCGGTGGGGTATCATGTTCAGGCGAAGAGCTAAACAGCTGGAGTGCCAAACCAACTCGAGTTCCTTGAACTTGTCCATCCGAATCTTCCATGGGGGACTGATAACTGGTACTGCTTCTTTCTCCTGCAACTGAAGGAAGTTCCAGAGGCCTATTGTGGAGATCAGAACCAGATCGGCACGATGACCGTGTTTTTTCACTATCACTGCTGAGACTGCTCTTCTGCGACAGCACTGCAAGAGCATCTGGAGCCGATGCTGCTAAAGTAGCTGAAAGTACAGTAAGCAAGTCCATGGTCGAAGGAGAAGATGAATTTCCATTTAATATGTTTTGGTGCTGCAACGAACCCTGTGGAGGAGCCTTCCCCCTAAAACTCTCTAAATTGGGCAACTTTGCTGCAAGGTCTGCTGGTAACGGAAGCGAGTTGATCTTATTGAGGATCTGAATGAGATGGTCACTATTTGCTGACAACAAGCTCTTCACAGTCTGGTCTTCGTTTTTTCCTGATGTTTCAAATCAATGTATTAAAACAAAAGTCAGAAGGGGGAAAGAAGAAACAAATAGCTATAGACTGGATCAGGCAATTGCTTGACCTTGAGCCTTGGCTAGGGCAGTCAATAGACTGACGATGTCCAAATTCCCACTGCTTTGGGGTCCTCTACTTCCTGGCCGGGTCGGCCTTGAGGATACATCCTCGGGCTGCGTCTTCCTTCTACGCCAGTTGTGCCCTGCAAGTCTCCTCCTACAACTCCTCTTCCCATCATCAAATTCCGAAAGAGGATGAAATCTGAGGAGAGGGTTAGGAGCAATAAGAATTTATTTGAAGAGGGAGGCAGATTGATATTGAATTTCTGGCGCATCAAAACGAAGACAGAAAAACAAAAAAGGCATATACCAGCGGGAAGCATAACAACGAACAAGTAAGAAATTGTAGGAAGGAAAGAACAAAATACCTGCTACACTGCTGGCAGAACCGCTGCATCTGTTTAGCAACTAGGGCTTTGGAGGATTTGCTATGGAGCTCGCAAACTTTATGCCTGCGGTGATAGTCTTTGGCATTCGATAGATCTTCCTTACAATTATCAACCTGGCACATAGGGTAGGTGGTAGCAGCGCCGGGAGAAGCAGGGCGGACCTTTTTAGGGGGTTTGGACACGGGCTCCTCAACGTAATTCAAATTCAAACCACCACCAAGATTAAGGCGAAGACTCTCATCCTGGTTCTCCAGAGCGTCCACTGTGTTGTTCAACGTGGAGGGAGTAGCAGCAGCGAAATCGTGGGTGGTCTTTAGGTCGGATGAGGGAGC
The DNA here is from genome assembly GCF_057944985.1 of Cucurbita pepo subsp. pepo. Classification (NCBI taxonomy): domain Eukaryota; kingdom Viridiplantae; phylum Streptophyta; class Magnoliopsida; order Cucurbitales; family Cucurbitaceae; genus Cucurbita; species Cucurbita pepo. Next base: position 68,872 of record NC_141803.1, read on the forward strand.
ATCGGAGTGGAGAAGTGGAGGTTTGGAGGGTTTGGTGAGGAATCTAGCGCTATCCCAATCCCAAGCCTTAGGGTTCCAAGTATGAGCATGGAGTTGACCCTGAGGTTGCAAGTGATGATGGAAGTTGGGGAGCTGATATGATAAAGCACGCTTCTTGGGGATGGAAGGCACATCAGTGTAGCGACTGGTCAAGGTTTGGCGGATGAAAATAGGAGGAGCAACTTGGGCGCCGACGTCGTCCATGAAGAGGAAGGAAAGGAGGAGGTGGAAGTGGAAAGAGAAGTAAAGGGAGAATTATGAAGTTAGAGAAGAAAGAAGGGGAAACTTAATCCATAGGAAGAAGAAAGTGAGGGGAGAAGAAAGGGGAGAAGAAAGGGGAGAAGAAAGGGGAAGAGAATTGGGAGTGAATCTACGTGATGAGACGGCGGAAATGGAAAGCAGAAGAGAGGGGGGGAAGGAACTGAAGGGGGGGAAACAGATCGGCCATGGGTGGAAAGAGATGATGGAAGAGAAGGAGGGTGGATCTGAGATCTGTGAAGGGGAAGAGGAAGAGGAAGAGGAAGAGGAAGAAGAAGATGAAGAGGAAGGGGACGCGTGGATATTAAGATGAAAATCAGTGGAGTCGGCAAGTTGGGATGAATCGGGGGACTAATAACTTACTTACTGGGTATTTCCTGATACCTTCGCTGCTGTACGAAACCGAGAAAGAAAGAGAGAAGAAAAGAATGGATTGGTAGAAACCGTAAATTAAGACAACAACAGAGTTAAATGTTTGAACTAAGGATGGCCGCCCTGGAGGAAAACAAGAATCAATCCACCTTTTTTTTTTCATTTTCTTTGGCTTGGGTTTAGGGTTTGCACTTTGCGGGGAAACAGATTTATATATATTTTTATCCTTCAGTCCGTGCGAGTCTGACACGACGACTTCAAACAAAAACACCCCCGCTAAGATATTGTTATTTTGTATTTAAAAAGAAAAAAAAAAAAAAAAAAGTAATTAGTAGGGTGTGATGAGATTAAAGGAGGAAGAAGAAGAAGAAAAGTACAGTTTTGTCTGAGAGTGAGAGTGAATATTTATTGGAAGCAGTAAAAATTAGAGTAAATTAAAATTAACCAGAAACAAACATGATAATGGGCTCTTGCAATTGGGGTCTACATTTGAAAGAGATCAGTACCAGTAAGGAGTGGAGTCCGGAGTCCCAGCCCCACCCAGCTGTGCTCTCTACGTCCTGTTTACAGGTCATTCTAAATCATATATCTAACCCAACACTCACGCCCACTATTTCTTTTTTCTTTTTTTCTTTTTTCCTTATTCTCAAACATTTTCCACATTTCACTAAATTATAATCATTCTCAAACATTCATTATCACCTTTTTTTCTCATACTAATTCTAATGCGTCTATCTTTCCCAACAATTTCTCGCTCATTCTCTCAAAACTTACTAATCCATGCAACTTTTTCTACCCAAATAAATTAATGAGACGGTATTTATTTTAAATTAAAAAAAAAAAATATAAACCCAATCTGTCTGCATTCAGGAGTGCTCACCACTGGAATAAAAAATAAAAAATTAAAAAACTAAGGATGAAAGGATTTATTCCATTATTCCAATTTTATACCAATTCACCATTTATGTCAACGATGCAAAACCGATAGCTCCTAAGAATAGTAGCTTTACGATTAGATGGTATAAAATTGAATTATTTGTGGTGTTGATTTTGGTAAATTCAAGGACACTGTTAGTTGGGGAAGAGTAGAGAATTTAGTCAAAATTGATGTCCGGATGGGATTGTATGGAGCAATTATAGATTGGGTTTTACTATTCTAGAATAAGCACTTAATCGTGTTCACACACTACAATTACAATTACAACTACAACTACAAGCTTTCTTTCACACACAAACACAGCCCACCCATGCCACCTCCCCTTCTTATGCCTGTCTGTGTCTTACTCATGTAATTTCTTAATGTACTATTTCAAAATAACTGAAAGATTAATGGTTTTGAATATGTTTCTTTCCAACCAAAAATAAAAGGACAAGCTTCACTTGTATTAATTAAAGTAGTTGGATTTGAAGAGCTAATTTATTTCCATAATATTACTCGTAACCGCTACGAAAAAGATCAAGTTACAGATTGAAAAAATAGATATTAGGGGTTCGGGATAGGATGAAAACATATTATCGGAAGCGTTGACCACGGGTAATGGAAATAGTCAGATCCATTAGGCAATGGGGACTGGTAGGGGCACCCAATAAACGCCGTCGTACACAAGACAGAAGATGGCACAGTAGCAGTGGGACCAGGATGATTCCAGTTCCGGATAGCTACAATGTCAGTGCGGGCCCCTTGTACGGAAGCCGGACCCATCCATAAACGTGGACGTCTCACGGCAGGAGCATATGCTCCACCCCACCCCACACCCTCCCTCATCTGCTTCTACTCTACTCTCCCAATGGAATCTCCTCTCTGTATTTTCTTTTCTTTTCTTTTTCTTCTTTCTCCACAGCCCCAAAAATGCAATGCAGCCTAAATGATCACACTCTTCCAAGGACGATAATGAATTACTACTGAGTAATGGAAATACTTCATTCTGTTGATAATGAATTACTACTCAGCAATGGAAATACTTCATTCTTGTTGATAATTCAAGGGGAGAGGGAGATGAATCTTGAGAATAGAACCAAAGAATTAGCCTATCATATCTATCTATCTATATATATAAATTCCATGGGAACGTCCCAAGCCAAGCGTCTATCCTTCCTTCACCAACTAATTGTGTGCCACTCGATAACTATATAAAATTGAATTGCATTCTAAATTTGGAAACCGAACCAAGAAGATCTAGTAGAGAAGCTGTTGTTGTCCGACAAAGAACAGCGCCAATACAACCAGGGTTGTCAGAAGAATCCACATCCATGGTTGCATCCTCCTCTTACCCCGGTTTCGAAGTGGCGGAGGCATTGACTTTGTCTTGCTCTGCTTTGTGTACTGCGATGCTTTTTTAGGCCGCCTCTTCGTTGCTGTCCCCTGTTCTCCTCTGTTTTCGGACTCCTCCTTCAGACCTTCTGCTGCTGGGGTCTTGGTGACTATAGCACATTCCATTTCATCCCGACCATTCCCAGCTTCCGTCCCAGCTGCCATCTTCCTTTCCTTCTTTTTTGCTCTCTTCTCCCTTAGCTGTGCACAACAACACATGTTAGCTATCAAATTGTAATTCATACAGAAAAGAAAAAGAGCATATTATTATTAGTCCATTACACATAAATATATACATGCACTGAATACCTTCTCTCTCTCTTCCGCCTCTTTCCGTGCTTTAATTGCCGCCCTGGCCTGAGCTTTCTCAGCATTTCTTCTTTTCCTTTCCAACGCCTCTTTGGCTTTGGCCTTCTCTTCCAACTTACGTCGCTCCTTCAACTTGATTGCTTCCTCTTCCTTTCTCAACTCTTCTGCTTTCGCCGCCAGCTCTTCTTCCTCTCTTGTTCGCTTAATCTCCACTGGTCGCGGTGGCTCTTCTACCTCATTCTCGCTAGAGATATTTCTGGGGCCACTCTCTAAGGCCACAACTGTTTCGGGCTTCTTTTTTGTCGTTCGATTCTTCGTTTCGGCTACTTTCGTCACTGATTTGTCATTGTCTCTCGCATCATCAGCATCAGCAGCGGGTATCAATTTTTCTGTTTCCTGCATTGTTGAAGCCGTTAAAAGAGAATTGTCCTTCGCTGGTCTCTCCTTTACAATACGGTTCGGTACATGCGGCTCTTCATTGGGGCCAAGGGAGCGGCCATCCAACGTCTTTAGTCGCCACAGGGTACTCCTCATGTTGCTCTTAACATATTCTTCCCTGAACTCGGCATTTGTGTTCCACAGTTCCATCATGCGCTCTACCTAAAATATTAATCAGTCAGAACATAGAAACAACTCGACACCCAAAATGAAACCCAATCAGAACTAGCAACACCGAATCAATAACAAAAAGTAACCTGATTATGTCAACAAAAAGAATGTAAGAATAAAGTAACCTGATTAACACACAAACGTTGCAGTCTCTCTAGATCTCCACTCAATGCTATTTCATTGGCTTCCTTTGCGTCCTTCCGATAATTCCAGCAGTATTTGTTCTGGTCAAATTTCAACGATTACACTTTCACTGGGTGACACTAGTTAAAAGGAACCACACTGGTGGTGAAACGCCAACGGAGATAAACATAAAATGATACATATGTACAATTGTAACAAGATCTATTTGAGCTAAAAAGTACCCCAGGCCAGGTCCCACCTCGTACTTTTTAAACCGAGACTGAAGAATTCAAGACAAAATTGAAAACCACTATCCAATCTATCCTCGTCACAAAGTTAAAATAGATCGTTGGGAACTACCTTCCTACGAGATGTGAACTTCGTCCCATTCTAACGTGATGAAGGAAAAAGACCCTGACCCTCATACCTTCGACACTTATTTTACACACATCATCTTCTAAAATGCTTACCGCAAGTAGATTAAGAACAAAAATCACGAGTACAAACCTTCTCAGACAATTGCTTCCTCGTACTCTGTAAATTAGCATATGCTTCTTGGCGAATCTCATCTGCTGCTTTAAACTGGGATTGCAACTCGTCCAGCTTTATGCTTTCATCATTATATTTCTTCTTAGCAACCTTTATTACTGATTCGGCTTTCAAAACATTGCCCCTCAGTAAATCCATCTCCTTTCTTAATAGCTGTGGGGTACAATTTATAAGTATCATGAGAATATGCGTATTTAAAACAAAATTGAAGATGCATTGTCTAAACCTTATGCTGCACTGCTAGTACTTGAAATAAATATCGCATGCATATGCATCTTTATCTTATGCTGCGCATTGCAAGTAGTTGAAAACATATTTAGAGAAGCAGGGTATTATATATTTTACAGATGGATGCAGATGGCATAGCACAAACGTATCAAACCCTAGATCATACCTTTAGGCGCTCTTCAATCTGGTCTCTCTGGTCCAGTGCCTGTTGAAGCTCTTCCTGCTTACCCATAGTTGATGAAAGCTGTTCCCGCTGCTGCTTCAATTGCTTGATTTCACGAAGTAATTGCTTTTCCTCTTTTAGTGGCAGCGTTTCATGCTCTATCATGTGTTCAGTGTTGCGTATCTGCAACATTGAAGCATGATGTCACAGAACGTTGAAATAAAAAAATAAATGCTGGGGGCAGGAGCATGCACATAGGCAGTAGGGGCGAGGACAATTGCTGAAAACATATTTAACTTGAAGATGAATAGGTGCTTACCCTGCCATCGATATCCTCAACGGAAATTGCATTCTTCACTTTTGTTATCACTGACTGAACAGAGTCTATCTCCAGTCTTTTTGACTTCAGCAAGTCTCTTGCAGCTCTCCCTTCCGACATTGCTGCTTCAAGATTATCACTCAACACTTTACATGCAGCCTGATCAGATAACCATTTGGGCCATGAAAAGATGTATAAACACACACAAACACACACACTCACACACTCACACACACATATTAAACTTCGAAACAATTTATTAATGATCATTATTACCCTCATTGTCTGTATTTGAACCCGAATGGCATCTCGATCCTTGGTCTTCCGATCAACTTCTGCCTGAGCACACTTAATCTGCTCTCTTATATTTTGATCATCAAATCTAGGTACCTTAACCAAAAAGTTAAACGGCCTTGTTCCTGCCTCAGCCCCTACATTTTGCCCCGTTAAAGCATCAGCAGAACCTTCTGGAGAAACAGGTGAAGGTTCATTCTGGCAATCCTCATGAATGACCTCAGTTTCATCTTTCGTCAGTTTACCGTCAGTTTCAAAGACAGCATCAGAGATTGAGTTCAGACTCCCTTCATCTTTTATCATGGAACGCTTGAGAACTTCAGTTTTTGACACACTGCAATCATCGCCAGGTATAGTTCTGCTACCACCTCCTATGGAATATGTAATCTCGATGTCATCCACTGAATTCTCATTAGCAGTTGGACTTGAGATACTTTTGTTATCATGCAATTCCGAGTCTATTTCAACAGCAGAACTTTGTGGAATTGCAGGAGATTTAACGACACCATTAGGAACTTCAGGAACAGTGGAACCTCTCTCTTCACTTTCAATTGAAGTACAATCCTTAGATTTTGATCTCATATCATTACTGTGGAAAGTTGATTGGTCATCTTTTTCGATGTGACCATTCTCACACTTGATCTCAAAATTAGAGTTACCAAGAAGGTCATCCTCATGATTTTCACTGACTTCCTGGTCCGGTAGGACATCATCACCAGCAGAGGCCACATTTTCAGACATTGTACAATGCTCAACGTGAAGATCGGATCTCAGGAATGGATCATTAAGACAGTTCACAGAGGGCGTTTCCCTTATTTCAATCTTAGTATTTCCTATCACAACAATAGATACTGCTGTTTCAATGCTTTCCACTCGCTCAATGTCCTCAGGGATTAATTGACTGCCAGCAACAGAGTTGTCACCACAAGCAATTCTAGATTGGTCGAGTGCAGTGGGCATATCATCTCCATTTCCAGAGACTGTACATTCCAAATCTCCAACCTTGATACATTCGTCCACCTTAGGTTGAGAAACCGTCTCTGAATTCTCTTCCAGTTCGAACACATGATTCACCACTTGTTCATTCACGGTAATCTCATTTAACTCTACTCTTGGATCACTAATAAACATCGTAGGAGATAATATATGAGTTTCATCAGTAGCAATATCATAATCTACAGAGCCAGGTGAGGATTCAGCAAGGTCATGGAAGCTGGTCCTGTTAAATATTGTGTCTTTGTCATCAATAGCCTCCAAGGGGTCATCTTGATCCATACTAGTTGGCAAGCCATCATCCGTCCTAATGGGCATAGAACCATTTATGTCTTCTGGACAGAACAATGGACTAGGAGTTGCTTCCAAATCCTGCTCCATGTCCGCTTTGTTTTCTTCTGAGGGCTCTAAAAGAGAAAGTTCATTATTTAAACTTTCTTGTTCCTCACCAGCAACCTGGAAACGTTCGCCATCCTGACTAATTGTAATTTGAGTGCTCTCAGGGTTCTCTTCATTCAATGCAACCCCTTGTTTACATTCCCCTTTAACGTCTTCCACGGAATCATCAAGATGATCTACCTCGGATTTAGCAGCACCCAAACTTATAATTTGAGATTCTCCTATTCCTCCTACAGAATCGCTTACCACAGCTTTACTTACCATCTCGTCAACCTTCTCTTGGACATTAACACAATGGCAGTCAGCAGCCTCCATCGTTGCATCTTGTGATTCTCGAATGCTTTCCTCTCTCTCAAAAGATTCCATCTCAGTTTCTTCACTGCGGTTAGGTATGGTATCAGACAATTCATTGATAACCACTGTTTCATTATCCTCGGGAATTACTTCACCTTCTTCCCCACGCTTTTTCATGGAAGCAGACGATTTGTTGGTGTCGACTATTTCATTTTGCCCCCTAAGCTCAATGTCCTCCACCTCCCGAGAAGATTCCTCCTCGAGTTCTGACCTAGGATTTGCCTCGGTATTAGACAAATCAAAGGCTTTCACTATGCCATTTTCCTCGTGATTCTGAGTGTCGTCTGCCTTTAGAGATGACTCTACCTCGGTTTCTTCCCCAGGGTTTGACTCAGTATCAGAAAGCATGATTGCAACCGTTCCATTTTCCTTGTGAATCTGGATACTGTCTGCTTTCTGAGAAGACTCCGCCTCAATGTCTATCACATGATTTTCTTCGGTATCAGAAGACTTCATGATTCCCACTATTCCATTATCCTCATGAATTTGAATATCTTCCGCCATTTGAGAAGACTCCACCTTGACTTCTCCACTACGATTTGAATCGGGGCTAGAAGATCCAGGGGTAGAAATTATTTGATTTTCCTCCTGAATGTGAATGTCTTCAGTTTCATGAGGAGACTCTACCCCATGGATTTCGCCGGAATTGGTCACTGCATCAAAAGATTCGTTGGTAGCCTGGCCCTCCGGGATTCGAGTTTCTTCCACCGTTGGAGAAAAATTCAGTTGAGGTTCCGCTTCATCCTCCTCGGCGTCAGAAGATTGAAGGACATCCGCCACTCTGATCTCACCCAGAATTGCGTCACTCTCATTCACATGCTCAGAAAAATTGAATTGGGAATCCCCCAGTGCATCAGAAACGAAAATCGATTCAGGTTTTCTACCGTCGTCAGTACTCAATTCCCCATCACGAACCTTAATCTCCGTATCAACGTTCTGGGAACACTTTGCTTGCCCATTGACATCGGAAGCAACGTGATCATCGAAAGTTGCAGCATCGTTGGAGCTAACGAAAACGTAAGAACCGTCGGTATCATCCTTAGGAATTGCAGTAGCACAGTCAAGGGGTTCTGCATTGCAGGCTTTAGGCAAATTCTCGTAGGTACTCATATCCAAGGTACACTTCTCGTTAACCTCAGAGAAGTCGGCGAGCACATCCATGTCAGCCATCGTTTTGTATAAAAAAAGACTCAAAACTCCGAAAGACGATCACAAAGGGAGATTGCTGATTAAATCGAATTCAGAAACATGAACATAAAAGGAGAAAGAAAAGAAGAGATTAGGGTGTGGGAAAAGGTAAGAGCAAGTCAACGATATTAAAAGGGAAAGATCTCAACAACAGAAAGGAGAGAGAGTTACCGGAAGCGAAAGCGGAGGAGTGAGTTGAATTTGGCAGATCGAGTAGAGAAGATCATCGGGGTGCAGGCATGAATGTGGATAATTGCGGGTGCAGATCTTGAGAACTGATTCAGGGACTGGGGAGAGAAGAATTAAGGTCTGAGAAAGAGGCAGAGTCGTAGATGAGAGTGAAACAAACAGCTGGCGAGGGGAAGAAGAAGGAGAAGAAGAAGAGAGAGACTGGTCTCTTCTCTACTTACTATTCTAATATTTTTTCAAGTCAAATTAACAAATCTACTCCTTAAAAATTACTTTAAAAAGAGCTGATTTTATTTTATTCAAAAATCAAATCAAAAATACTTTTTTCTTTTTTGTAATATATATAATTTCGCATTGGCGTAATTTTATAAAATGCACGGCCTGCTATTTACACTAACATGGGCCACGTTAGTGTCGGCTATTCCCTGTTGTTTTAATTATTATAATATTCATTTAACTAAAAATAAAAAATAAAAATAAGAGGACAGTCAATAAATGATCATTAATTAAATCCATAGCTTATAAATGTATGCTAAAATAATGTTGATTGTCGCTACGCCAAGTTCATTAATTATATAAGTAATCTTTTCGATTATTCTTAAATTCTACTAAATTACATATCTTCATTGGTGAATACTCTATCGAATAAAATCTAATAATTTAAAAATCTAAATTCGATATAAGATAAAAGTAAAATATTAAATTAATTGTATCTAATAGATTTAGTTGTAACGATATAAGATAAAAGATCGCATTTGTTTTCTGTTATTTATTTGTCTAACTGACTTCAGATATTGTTTTTTTTTATTTTAAATAATTTATTTTAGATATTGTTTAAAAAAAATATATATATATATATTAGATGGTATTTTAAAGCTGCCTAATATTTAAAAAACGAAACGTAGAAAAAGGAGGAGAGAAAGGTAGGGGGGAAAGATTCGAATACCGTGGAGATTTGGAGATTGGAGTGTCGGTGGGATTATTGTAACTCCAAAATCTGAATATGCCGTCCGATTCTAACTAATCTTCTGGTACACAAATAAAACACTTCTCCAACCGATCACAGTGGGTGGTAGGATAGAAACAGAAGATGAAGAGAAGCACTTTGAAGCGTGGGTTGGCTCGCATGCACATCCAGCTCCCAATCCATATACACAACAAGTTGACCTACTACAAGCCTGTGGAGGGCGTTGTCAACATTCTTTAAAAAGATTATCACACAACATGGCTTCTCTAAACTTTATACCACTCTTTCACTCTTCATCATTTCGTAGGGGACCTGTGGCTGTGACCACTGCAGGTGGGTTGCTATACTGATTCCTTAAAAAGCATGGGTAGCAGTAGACCTATACTTCGCCCCATTTCAACCCTACAAATCCTTCTCGGAGCTCCCAAATTGGAAGGCCTACACTCCCCCCACGTTCACCACCACCCTCAAACATGAACTCTGCCCTATGCCTTCGGTTCCCCCATCCCTTTGAACTCATCAAATTACCAACTAAAATGATACAATAAAATCATGTCCTCCACCTCAAAGTGGCCACTGCGTTCCTCTACCTTGCATAAATGCCTCAGGATAGTTGGTAACACTGTACTGCTAATCCATTCGGCTAAAAACCTAACTATAGGTTCCTAAGCACTAATCACCATCTCAAAGAAATCCCTACAGCTGTTCCCACTTTTAGCTCTATATAAAAATTAATCAACCACCTTTTACTTCAATCATTTATCTTTAAATAACAAATATAGTTCCAGACCTTTTTTTTTCTTTCTTCACAAATAGGTCTCTAAACTTTCAGCATTGTCTAATCTCTAAATAAAATTTTAAGTTTCTGTCTACTAACTCAAGTTTTCAAATATATGTCTAAAATGTCCTATTGTACACAAATTAAAATGAAGTTCAATGCCATATTTAACATTTTTAAGGTTCAAGATTCTTTATTAAAGTTGAGTAAAATTTGTTTCAAAAACAAATTTTACCAAAGCTTTAGCTTCTCAAAAATGCTTGATATACGATAGACAGATACAATGACCACACCATTAAGTATTAACTTATCAAGCAACAATCTCCCATCTAGAACAGCATGATTGTTTGTCCATCCCTTATGAACACTATATAGATTTGAGGAAACTATACTTTATAATCCAGATTCCAATTATAAGCTACTTCATGATGAGTTGAGCAGGGAAAGAAAGTTATTGTGGAAAGGGTCTGAAACGTGTTCAAGAAGGTTTTGGATTGGTCCCTTACCCGTCAAAGCAGCTTGACTGTAAAATCCTAGCCAAGCAACCATGGCTAACCGCCCATTTTTAATCTCTTTCACTTTCAGTTCCTCAAAAGCTGCAGCATCCTTGGACAGGTTCAAGGGATCAAACAACACACCACCTGGATAATTTATATCCCCCGGCAGATATATTCCCAGAGGCTCCAATGCCTCTATGCCACAATATCTTGCATACTCGGGTCCAACCTACTTACATTTTAACTTACATCATACGGTTGTAAGAACAATCAGACATATAATAGTTTAATATGCCCTCTTAACAATAGACAATCTCAATTCTTCAACATCTTTAGTTAATAACATCCTTTCTAATATTAACTCAACAAATGGTATCATCAAAAGTTTAGTTTTTGTGGAGGAAATGACGAGTCAGATAGGTCTTAGTAGTTATGACTTGAAGTTTAATTTTCAAATTGTTAGTGGCATGAAAAGGTTTTGAAGAAACTCTTTGTTCTATTTTTCAAGAAGACAAAATTAATTCCCTTTCAAAGAACACAGTCAGATGATTCTCCATCTTCCCCTCTCATCAACTTTCTTCCTCTATAAACAAATGGGCATTAAATCTATGAGATTATTTCTTTGAGAACGGGGTTTTTGCCTGTACTTCCGTTCTTTCTCCTTGGAATGATCTTGTCTTTGGCTGATGTTTTTTGATTTGCTCTTCGGCCTTTAGTTCTTGGGTGAAGTTACTGCTTCTTTTGGTTTTCTTTGCAGTTGAGTTTTGCTGATAGAGCTTTTGGTTGTTCGGCCATGTGGTGTTCGTGCATTTCTCCATGGCAGTTGTTGCTTTTCTTCCTTTTCTGGTGTGATATTTCAAGATGGTTGGTGCGGTTTCTATTTGAATCTTCGGTGGTTTGAGGAGCTTCACATCAATGTTTAGCTTTTGTTTGTAAGCTCTCAAAGAGCTTTTTGATCTACTAATCTTGCTTTTTTTTTTTCTTTTTTTTTTTTTTGTTTGTTTATTGTTGGCAATTCTTTAGTTCCACTTTTTTGTTTGGTTTGTTTTGGTTTCTTTTCAGGTTCTTGTAATCTTTTTTCTTTTTTCTTTGGGCGTTATGCTTTTCCTTTCTCCCCATTCGGAGGTTCATATATTTTAATTCTCTTTTATTCCTTTTCATACACTAATGAAAAGTTACGCTTGTTAAAACAAAAAACAAAAATCTATTTAATTTTTTTTTCTAACTTGTGTAATCTCCGAAAGGAAAATTTTAATTCCAAATTCCTAAACAAGCTTATCAAGGGCCAAGGCTGGTTGTAGAAACTGCAATGGGAACCAAGCCATTTATTGTGTTTGGTGGGAATGGGGTGAAATTTGATTGAGGTTAACCAACTCAAGTTAACACAGGTTTAAACCCAGAACAGGACACGTTATAATGTCATGCTTCCCTCAACCATTTAACTGAAGTGCCAAAAGATATGACAAAAAGACAATGTGAGAAGGCAGAACATAAGATTGTTTGATATAGGTTACCATCAAAATAGCTTGGCAAATTGCAATGACGATCACTCCTTGGCTTCCAGCTAAATGAAGCCCTGGAATTCCAAGATAGTCGAGTGTATCTCCCTGGTGGAACGAGAACACAAACAGTAACATGACAGAGTCAATTACAAGTGCTGGAAAGTAGGGATGAATGAATGGGGAGCTACGCACACCCATGGAGTTTATAGAAGGGAATATGAAATATTGTAATTGAAAATGTTTGTCCCTAATTTATTGAAACAAAGTAACGAAAGAGTAATTGAATATGTTTGTCCCTAATTTATTGAAACAAAGTAACGAAAGAGTAATTAAAATAGAAGGCAGCAACCGAACTCCAGCTTATCACGGCACTGAAAGACATGAAGTCATAACTCACTATTTGATTTCATTAATAAAGGATGACATGAAAAACTAGAGTTTAAAATAAAACATGATTAGACAGAAGCAATAAGTTAAACAGTAATTTGAAAGTGAAAAAAAACATAACCAGACAGAAGCAATAAGTTAAACAGTAATTTGAAAGTGAAAAAAAACATAACCAGACAGAAGCGTAACAATATAGAAACAAACCATGCAGACACACGGAAAGATCCTATATGATGGATATCCAGAAAAATGGTTAACCAAGAGATGGAAAACAAACCTTAAGTTTTGAATATCCCACTCGCCACCAGATGGGTTCAGTGAAATGAAAAGCTCCAAAAATATCTAAGATCTCTGGAACTAAAGCACCAAGGGACGCTAACATAGCCCAACGAGCATGCAGTATTTCAAAGCTGAAATATGATACATACATAAAAATTATTGATGGAGATTTAAAAAAGAAATGTATACATTCAATAAGAGTTGCTTATCTAAGGTAATTTAGGACTGTAAAGTTATACTACGTACAGAACAGCTCAAATATCTCCAAAGTTGGATAGAAAGCTGTGCAGTACGCAAGTTTTGTATCAAGCAAACAAACATGTGGATAATCATTCGGGGACTGTTTTAAGGTGATGTCTATATTATGTTATGCCGGATCATTTCATTACTCTCACAGCTTATATGCATTGATAATCATCATGTCGTCCCTTAGTCTACCGGCCACTCACAAGTCAAATAATCATATTCTCTCATGGTGTGCACTAATACATCTACATATGATTCCAGATATTGGAGAAAAAAGAAACTGAGAATCATATTCTCTCATGGTGTGCCCTAATACATCTACATATGATTCCAGATATTGGAGAAAAAGGAAACTGCTGAAGAATCATATGCTCTCATGCTGTGCACTAATACATCTACATACGATTCCAGATATTGGAGAAAAAAGAAACTGCTGAAGAAAATTTTAGGCTATAAGAAGCTCAATATACTTGAAGTACTTCCGAAAAGCCACTGGATCCTCACTCAGACCTGCAATATCAAATCCATAATCACCCGGCAGTTCACCTGTCAGATATTTTGGATAATTGTATGGTAGTGGACCAAGCCAGCGAGGACGCTTTTCTCCATACCACGAGCTGCAATTATTCACCAATAGAATAGTATTTACAACACGATGTAATTTGATTCAATTGTACCATTCGTTTATATGTTTTCTGGCAGTCAAAACATTCATAGTTGGATAAACAATAATTCATAAGATCACATCCAATCCAATGTAAATTAGTACAAGCAAAAGATCGCAGCCATGTAATCTATTTCAAGAATGAAGAAAATTTGCAGAGCATGAAAGATACTAGAGAATAATCTACATGAAATAAAGATAGCAATTTACCGAAATCCTTTAATGGCATGAAAATTTGAAACCCTTTTTGAAAAATGTCCATGTCATTTTGGACATAATTTGTTGATTCTTTAGCGAACGTTACATATTATTTATGTGAGGAACCAGGATACATAAAAATAATGGAAAATTCAAGAGGAACGTAGGAAATCTAAAAAGAAATTAAAATGAAATAAATATTTAAGAAATACTACTGGCCCAATGAAAGTTAAAAAATTAAACAGATATCCAAAATTTGAAATGGAATATTCACCATAACTTAACTAGAAGAACATTTATGTGGCATACATTCCACCAGGAACTGGCCTGGTAGTCAATAGAAACCAATATAAATAAAAAAAGGAATTTAAAGGAAATGAGTTCAAGTCATGATAGCCAAAAGATTTAAATATCTTACAAGTTTCCTTGGCAACCGAATACAGTAGAGTTAGGTGGTTGTCACGTGAGAATAGTGGAGATACGTGCAAGTTGGTCTAGACATTCACAACCTTAATAGCAAACATTTTTACTTTTTAGTAACTAAATGTTGTTAGTTTGTTTTACTTAGTCCAAGTCAAGTACCTCGTTCTGTTACGACTTAGCTAGACATTTGGATATATTAATACTTTGTTGTATGGCACTTTCATCATAATAATAAAAGTTGGCATACTATCCGTAAATTCTGAGAAAATTTGTGAGAAAACCTTTTAGATGAATCAGATATCTTTAATCTAGCATATCGAAGACCAGTGGTGGCAGCAATGAAACATAGATTTAGCACAAGGATTAGAGGAGAGCAAGAAAGATGAATGGAGAAAATGATGTAAATAGGAGAACATCTGAAGGCTATGGTCGAGGCCTGGGCAGAATGGGGTGGGGATGGAGGAGGCTGTGACGGAGTACTATCTTCAGGCCAGAGCAATTATGGGAACAATATCCAGTTTCTTAATCCAAACCCATTGCCAGCAATGAATCACTAAGTTTAATTGTCAGCTAGTTGATAAAGAATGGTGCAACAGGGGTTAAAGTGCCCAAGTTCATGTTTCAGGTACTTGTTATTTCGTTGCTACAAATTTATTGCTTAATTCAAACAAATATTGGATACTTGCCTCTGCCGCTACTAGTCATATCGTTCCAACAGAACAAGTATCCATGACAATGAAACCAGTTGATAATGCCTCGATTGCTTTGCCCAGAAGAGACGCTAGTTTGTGTACTTTATGGCAATGTGAAGCTCAACTGTTTGAGCTTAAAGATATTCCAGGTTCCAAACGATTCCAATAAGTTTTAACCATGAACCCTTTGGTTTCTACGTCTTCTTTAACAATCACTGTCTTGATCACAATCTACTCACTTTGAACATGACTGATAACACCACAATGCATGAAGTTCTATGGGTTCTAGATACACTTTAATTCAACGTGTATGTAATTATTCTAAAAATACGAGTAGACCAACTTGGCATTGGCGTCACCAAATCACGCGCGCATCAATAAATAAGCTTACCCGATTACCTATCTTTTCTAGCCTCCTCAGCAAGAGCCTTGAACTTCGAAGACTTGGCGACGGCAGCATTTTTCTTCTTTTCCAATTGCCTCTGGAGCGACTCTCCGAATGGGCTATTGGCGATGGCTTTCACGGCCGTGAAAGGAATTGCGGAGAATATCAAAACCCCCGCAAGCTAAAGCATGATGAAGAAAATAAAAAAGACTCAGCAATCAGCCAAAAATGGAAACAGCTAGCTTGTTTTCTTACAAACCTCCTGCCATGAAGCTGTGCAAGTGAAACGATGAGGGATGGAGGGACTGTTTCGAAGATTGAGGGCTATGGTGCGCGAGCGGAGTTGTTGAAGAGAGCTCCCATAGAATGAGGCGGAGGAAGATGAAATTGCAGAAGGTGAAGTGTGTGGCTGAAATAGCGCCATTACCATCTATGCTATTAGAGTCGTCACTGAGCTATAACGCACTTTTATGGCGCGTTTAAACATTAGAAGTTCGTTTTTTTTTTTTTTTTTTTTTTTTTTTTTTGTCAAATTTGATTCTCTCCTCCTTTCTCCCCCATAGTCCACACTCCTTTATCTTTTCTTTTTTTCTTCAAACAACTATTTCATAACTCTGATTTTTTTATTTCTTTTTTAAATACAACAAATACTTCCATGAGTAATTAAACTTATTGCAACAAGTATTTAATAAGGAAAACAAAAAAAGAATATATATCTAAAAGTTTTTTCATTGACCAATAATTTATCCTACTCATAACTCCTGCCATAACTTTATCTGCGTCTTAAAACCATCTCTAAAGATAAAATGAGTATTAAAAGAACTCCCTCTCCTGTTCGAATAAGATATGCAAACCATTGATTAATCAAATAGAAGGACTCTAGTAGTTAATTATCTCTAACATATTTGGATGGAGAAAAATAAAAAATAATTTCAACATCAAAATTAATAATTCCTACAGAATTTTGACAATAATGAAAATCGAGAAGTTTTTTTGTGATTTTGATACTTGTGTTGTGTGGTTTGGAATATAGTTTGCAAGGCCTCCAATGTATGTCTACCCAAATACCAAAAATGATATAATCGATGGCGAGGCACAAGTGGTGCATTACTGAAATTGTTTCGAAAAACAAAAACATCACACCTAAGCTAACTCATTCTTTATTCACTAAAGATTTGGTTAACTTCTCACATCAATCAATTTCATTCTATTAGCGAGTATAGATTAAAAGGGGTTGGTGGATGGACACAGGTATAAATTATAAAGTTTAAACTTTAAACATGGTTAAAGCTTTTAAATACTTCAAAAGTATTTTCGAAATAAGACTCAAAATTCAAAAATATTTTCATTAAACTTAGGCAAGTGCTAAAACTCAAACGAGCCCTTTTGGAGCTCTTGGTCTAGATCCATTTCTCCAATTTAGGGTTTTTGCTTCCCTTATACTTTTATCTTGCACTAGAACCATCGGTTCGGTTCATCATTTGGTTTTAATTTGAATTCCACTTCTTCTCCGTCGAAACCCTTCCAATCAGGTCCAGAATTGTTGCTCAAAACTTTTTTCATCTGATCTCCAATGGCTGAACACCTGGCCTCAATATTTGGCACGGAGAAGGACCGTGTCAACTGCCCTTTCTATTTCAAGATCGGCGCCTGCCGTCATGGAGATCGCTGCTCTCGCCTCCACAACCGCCCTACTATTTCCCCGACACTTCTCTTGTCGAACATGTACCAACGCCCCGACATGATCACCCCCGGCGTCGATGCTCAGGGCCAGCCTATAGATCCCCGGAAGATTCAGGAGCACTTTGAGGATTTCTATGAAGACATTTACGAGGAACTTGGTAAGTTCGGTGAGATCGAGTGCCTTAATGTCTGTGATAATCTCGCCGACCACATGATTGGCAATGTCTACGTTCAGTTTAGGGAGGAGGACCAGGCAGCTGCCGCATTACAAGCGTTGCAAGGGCGGTTCTACTCTGGTCGACCCATTATCGCAGATTTTTCTCCGGTGACTGATTTCCGCGAAGCCACGTGCCGCCAATACGAGGAGAATAATTGCAATCGAGGGGGATATTGCAATTTTATGCATGTCAAGATGATCGGGAAGGATTTGAGGAGGAAGCTGTTCGGTAGGCATCGGGGATATAGGCGGAGCCGGAGCAGGAGTAGAAGTTTGAGTCCGCGGAACCGGAAGGAGTTGGATAGGCGCGAGAGGGATTACAGAGATCGTGAGTCTCGCGGAAACGGACGGAGCAAGGAGCGTCATGATAGGTATGATAGGGATGGGGGAAGGAGAAGGCATGGTAGCCCCAGACGAAGCAGAAGCCCTGTGAGAGAAGGAAGCGTAGAGCGCCGTGCCCGTATTGAACAGTGGAACCGAGAAAGGGAGGAGAAGCAGTGAAGTGACGACGTGTTTTGGTAATTGTTCTGTGCTCTGTCATTTAATTATATACCTTACACCACAGTACTTTCTGCCTGAATAGGAAGTAGAAATCTGTTCTAGACAAAACGATGGATATGATATGATATGATATCAAGTAGCCTTTTGGTTTGGTTACCTGCTATTCTGTTACTAGTTCATGCTGTCGGATATGATTTCTCAGCTATTTCTATCTCCGGTCGTCACTCATAGACTTGAGCTTCTGCTTCTTCTTCTGTTTATTCCCATTACTTCCTTTCTACTCGCCTGCTTCAATTTCCGACTCAGGCAGGAACAAGATAGGAAGGAAATTCGTTCGCCAATTCGCTACTAGTACAAATTCTGGTTGCTATATCAGTGGGTTGGATTTAGATAGGGATGTCGTACAACTTGTGGGAAAAAGGTGAGATACTTGTTTCTTATAATAGATAGTGGGTGGACATGTGAAACAAACAAGTTTTTTCTGTGTTCTAGTCAAATTGACGATTGTGGAATGAATATGCTGACAAACTGTGAACGGGGCTTTATTACTTACACAACTGGTAATTCCAGAAAATCCAAAAGGTTGTTTGGCACAATTGCTTGGAATCTAGTGAAGCTGACAATTATGGCCTTGGGTTGGGTTGGGTTGGGGTTTTTTTATAGTAAGTAAGAAATGGAGGAGGGGTTATCCATGATTCTAAGGGAATGGGGTTTTGGACTTGAGATTTGGCATGCCATCTGTGGTTGCTGTCCACTCCTTCATATTATATTGATTTTGGTATTGACATGACTTTCTTTCTTCCTCCTCTCCTCTCCTTCTTTTTCGAGGGGTTCGATAGAAATGGTTCGTTATATTATTGTATAGGTATCGAGGAGGGATCAAATGGCATGCCACCAAGTCTCGTTAGGAGGGGGTTATGTGGAATTCAGTCGTCAATTTTGTTCATGTACATCAAATATGCTGAAACAAGTGGCATAGGGGCATTATGTTCCAAGTGTTTAGTTGGTCGTTAACTTCATATTTTCTTCGGACGACAGGGTATTGTAGTAAATCGGGACAATCCTAACTTGTATGTTTTTGAAACAAACCCCCCCCCCCCCCCCCCCCCCCCCCCCCCTTGTTTTTTTTTTTTTTTGTTTTTTTTTATTTATTTATCAAATGGTCCATGAAATTGTAAGAACAGAGGCTGACTTGTTTAAAATTAGAATCTCTGCGCAACATTTAATTTGGGAAAATACACTAATGTCGTGGGACAATCCGTCTGACGGCCCATGTGCTTAGGCCCACAAAGCCCATCAAGGCCCGATTGTCTGTTAAAGGAGAGGAAGTTAATGGTTATCGGGGACCACATAAAAATTTTAAAAAAGACTTAAAAGCAAAAACAATGGTCGTGTGTGTTGAAGGAGAGGGTGAAGCCCACGTGTAAAGGTAAAGACAGGTGGACGACTGGGTGCCAGTAAGCGACATCCTATTGGCTGGATGATGCAGTACGCACAATTAGAATCATGCGTGGCGCCCAAGTTTAATTCTTTTCATGCACCCATTCTGATCCACACACGTGACAAGATCAGCCGTCAGAATTCAGTCGTGGGTAAGGAGGAGCACTGTAACAAAGCCACAAGGTCCGCACCCTAACAAATCCCTCGTACCACCGCTTTTTTGTTTCCTTGCTTGCTGCTTAAGTTCGAATAAACACGCGCTTTCTTCTCCGCCTCTGTCATTGTGCCTTCGCGGCAGTTTCTCTTTCAATCCCATCACATCCCCTCTCCTCTTCAACTTTCCTTCCCTCCCTCCCTCCCTCTGTATATACTCCTCTTTCAGTTCCTCTTCTCTCTCAGTTTTCCCCGTTTAATGGAGGATCTCGAATTTTCCGAATATGACATAATAGGACAGATTGATTGGAACGATTTCTTTGATGAATTCCCAGAGGGAACCGGTGCTCTGGAGATGGAACCCCCTTCTTTGGGGGAGTCAAAATCGCCTCTGGGGTTGTCTAACTCATCTCCTGATTCGATTTCTTCCTGGATCAACGAGATCGAGAACGCTCTAATGAACGATGATGAAGAGAAGGAGGTTTCCGTTCCTATTGACGATTGCTGCGATAGTTTTTTGGCTGACGTACTCGTGGACTCTCATGGGGGAGCCTCTGTAATCGACATCGATTCCAATACTTCCGATTGCAATAACGACTTTCGCAATTGCCAGAAAGAGGATGAAGATAAGGTTTCTCCCGCTCCTGCTGGCGATTACTGCGATAGTTTTATGCCTGAATTACTTGTAGATACTCATGGGAGGTCCTCTGGGGTCGAAGCTGTAGTTGACGTTCCGTCCAATGCTTCCGATTGCCGTGACGATTCAAACAACTCCCAGAAGGAGAAGGTCGATGCAGCAAACATCGACGATAGTGTAGACGAAGATGCCGGAGATCCTGTTTCCAAAAAGCGGAGAAGGTATTGCTACTGAATCTTTTGAGTAGGCATTCTACTATTTGTAATCAATTAGGAGGTTTCGCCATATTAGTTTTAAGCCTCGTTGAACATTTATAGTTTCTGCCACGTAGCTCTTCCATTTGTAGTGGTAGTGTAAGTGTTTGGTTTTCTCTTTTGAGATTAAGAATTAATTACAATAAGTCGCCATGTACTCCCATGGACCTTATTTCTCATCTGGGAGTCTTAATTCGAGATATCTGGTATGTTTGAAACACCAAGAACGCGGGTAGAAAAGGGGTCTGTATGGGGGGCAGCCGCTTCTGTGGCATGAAACGTTTTGGTGTGCTTTCTCATCGATTACGATGCATATTGCATCCCTTCTCCCTTTGGGGGAGGATAATAAATAATTGAATAACCGAGATCGAAGATCATTTTATTTTTTAGTAGAAGCTGACATAATGCATGAATGCCATTCGAAGGGATAACTGCAATGTATGAATTCGAATTTTCCAGGCAGCTGAGAAATAGGGATGCAGCAGTGAGATCTAGGGAGAGGAAAAAGATGTACGTTAAGGATCTAGAGATGAAGAGTAAATTTCTTGAAGGTGAATGCCGGAGATTGGGGCGGTTGCTCCAGTGTTGCTGTGCTGAGAATCAAGCCTTACGCTTTAGTTTACAGATGGGAGGCGCTTCTGGTGCTTCACTGGCCAAGCAGGAGTCTGCTGTGCTCTTGTTGGGTACGGTTTATCTTTTCCTATGTGTTTTACCTTACCATTTCATATATGACCAAATTAAATTTTGTCTGCCGCTGTTAGTTTGGATGATTTCGCAAGAGAAATAATTGAATTGTTTATAAGGTAAAGTTGCAGATATTTTCCGCATCCATATTATTAGGGACTTTTGCTGCCTTGAGAGTAAGTAGATGGATGGAGTAAATCTAAGGCCCTGTTTGATAACCACTTGGTTTTTGGGTTTTCGTTTTTGAAAATTGTGTTTGTTACAACATCTTGATTGTGGTTTTCATCTTTCCCAGGTGATTTAAAACTACTGTTTTTTGTTTTCAAAGTTTGTCTTGGATTTGAAAACGCTCCTAGAATGTACACAACAAAACATAGAAAGCAATAGGTGGAAGTGGTGTTTATGGGCTTAATTTTCAAATAACTAAAATAAAAAACCATGGTTGTTTGGGCCCAAGTGATCCTTCCTCTATTTGCTCTCCTTTTATTGTTCTCTATGGGTATAGTTTTATTTATTTTATTTTATATATAGACACACACACACACACACACACACACACGTCCTTACGTGATCCTCATAAATATGGCCTTTGCTGTCTTTTTATCTGACTACATTCTCATTAACTGTATTCCTCCTCCTGGTGAGGAGAAATTATGTTTAGAGGCTGATACAATGGGGAGGATGGTTTTGTACTGTTGGAGGTAGGAGAGTGAAACTAAAAATTTTACTTTTAACTATACATCCCGGTTTAGAGGGTGACCACTAACCTCCAGGAAAATGGAAAATTGTAAAAGAGCACGCTTGGGGTGTCAATTTTGAATAAACTTGACTAGTGACATATTATGGACCGATTATGTTCAATGACTGCTTCGGCACTCAGAACATGAGTGATGAGACTACCCGTTTTGGTCTCTCTTTTGCCATCCTCATACATGCATTTGACTGCCTAGTGTGTAATAGAATAAAATTCATAAATAATAGTAACTTTAAGCTTTGGGTTCTTAGTATTAGATTAGAAAATCCTTTTAAGTTCTTGTGCCTTTACACTATTAACTACTTCGTTGAACGTTTGCGTCAAGCAACTTATGTTTTAGAGTGTTCATAATTTTGTTTTTAAGGTTAAACCCATTTTCTCTCTGTGTGACTCCCTTTTTAAACGTTTACACTAAGCACTTGACGTCTTAGTGTGTCATATAAATTTATTAAAAGGTAAAATCCATTTTCTTTCTCTGATATTCCCTATTGGAGTTTCTTGTGTGAAATAAAGAAGATTTTTGAAGTTCACGTTTCTTTCTCTGATATTCCCAATGTTTGCCTGATTAATCAATCCAACTGCCAAATCAAGTGGGACAATTTAAAACAACGAGGAAAGGAAAATAGTTGTATCATTTATTTATTTTTATCATTATCTATAGAATGTAATATGGACTTGAACGTATAAAGTTCACCGATCCATCCTATCCTGTCTAATCTATTGTACCCATTTTGCCCTCGTCAAGCCGTCATCATCCCTTCCCATCCATCCACAACACATTACACGACCAACGCATCTATTACTACATGTTGAAATCCTATAATCATGGATGGAATTCATCCAACCCCTCCCACTCCTTCCCACTTGTCCATCCATCCACAATACACTACCTAGTAGATCTGTGCCTAACAAGAATCTGACTTTTCTTTCTAATTTGAAATCTACGGTTTGGAAGTAGCAAGTTTGTGTTGAGCGATGTATGTTTTACAATTTGTGATATACATTTAATTTTTCTCTTAAAATTCTACTTTTGTTTCGTGTTCCATCCTAATGGACAGTCGCTTACTTCTTTTCGGTAGCCTGGCTATCAGTTTTTAAATGATGTTAACTTGATCTGTTAGTTGATTGAGCATCAGTTTTGATTGATAAGTCAGATGAATGGTGTAATAAATATTCGTTGTTGTCCTGCAGAATCCCTGCTGTTGGGTTCCCTGCTTTGGTTAGTGGGCACCGTTTGCCTGTTCACTCTTCCTCAACTCCCACAATCAACTCTGGAACCTGTTCCACGAGTAACAGTGGTGGAGGAGGAAGGTCCAGGAAGCGTGCCTTTCAACGGGGGAGGAAATAACAACTCCAGATGCTCGTACTCATCATTACAAACCAGAAGATGCAAGGCGGCTAGAACAAGGATGAAACTGAGTATGTTGGATGCGATACTGTCCTAGTGCAGCTTTGAAGTTGATATAGATAGATGTTGTAGGCTTTCGAAATGATTGAATGGTTTTGAGCGTTAAACTGGATGAACGGTCAAGACTGGGTGAATGAATCAACGAAATTGGTAACTTGACTTGCGTTCTATAGGGATGGAAAAGAAATAGATAGACGTGGAGTTGTCTAAAAGTCTAAATGCCGTATGTTTTGGTGCTTAGTTTATGTTTATCGAAAACCATGGTCGCAGGGATTTTCTTTTTGCACCCTATCTTATCCAAATTTTAGCCTGTACTTATTTACCGTTTGTATCACTATTTATTTGAACATTGAGCTATTTTAAATTGATTGGAAAACGAAGTTTTCCTCTCTTGCAATTGCAATTCGAACGAAAACCGTTCATTTGCCCATAGTCTTAGTTGATCAAAACAGGTGGGCAGGGGAGGTGGTAGCGTGGATGCGTATTCATTGATTTGTTTGCGTGGACAGCTGATCCGTTCGGAGGAACGTTGAAGTTCTAAATTTGAAGATAAGACCGATGGATCAGCTTTAAATCTCTGAAAACCGTGTTAATCAATCTGATTAATTTAGTTAGGATAGTATTTTGGAAATAAAGAAAAGAAAAGAAAAGAAAATTTCTAAAATTCAGTTCATATTCTATTTATTAGATGAAAAGTGAAGGGCGTGAGGATAAAAAAAAAAAAACATTAATATTTTGTTGGAAAGGAAAGGGCTTGTTTGTTTGTGCGGAATGGTAAAGTAGTTTGGGTCAGAAATGAGTTCATCCGTTACCCAATTTGTTCTGCGGTATTTGAAAGTGCCGTTTTCAGTGAGATTTTACAAATTTGGATTTTGATTGGGTTGGGGTGACACGACGACCGACACGTTGTCCACAAGCTCCTTCGTAATACCCGCACCAATGGCATTATGGTCATTTCATGTACTCTATAAAATGGGTCCTTTCGAGGTCGTCCCAAAACTAAAACCCTCCATCAGTCTCACTCTCCTTCACCCGCCTCACCCTCAAGCGCGCCCTCCCTTCAACTCTCCTCATGGACTCTGATTATGGCATTCCCCGTCAACTCTCCGACCTTCAGAAATTCCGCTCTCTCTACCAACCCGATCTCCCTCCTTGTCTTCAGGTTCTCTCTTCTTTTTCTTGCTCTTTCTTTCTTCCTCTTTTTTTTTTTTTTTTTTTTTTTCCAACTTCTCTCTTGATGCTTAGATCTGGGCACATGCTACTCCATTTTTCATGACCTATCACTGGATCTCCCCTTATTCTTCTTTCTTTGAATTATTATCAACTTATATTTTCCTGTCGCTGTCTTTCGTAGTACTCATGAATTATTTGATTGGATTCGGTAGTTTCTACATAACATTTGTGCAAATCTAGTTCGCGCCATACACCATAGGACTCTTATGATACGTTCGTATACTTTAGGTTGTTCATATAAAATATTTTCTGTTAATGTAAATGGTTTGCCTTTGTTGCTCAACATGTTGGTTTAGTTCAATAAGTACAAGTACCAGTCTGCCTCATTCCTTTTACTAGTGAACCTCCTTCTTTGTGTTTAATCCATGTTCTCTGTTCCATACTTGATTTGTGGGGTGTGTGCCCGTCATGGCATGTTTTTTTTCCCCCCCTCCTCTTTTTGTGCTGAAAACCGAAACTTCCTGCTTTCTTGTGCGGACTTGGCTTAAAGCAAATTGACAAATATGGTACTGTTTAAATGAAGGGGACAATAATAAATATTGAAATTGAAAATAAAGCAAAACTAGCTACTTTTCCTTTGAAGTTGGTTGTCTGATGCAGTGCAGCTGTACATTGTTAAATTTGGACGAGTGGCTTATATGTCCTTATTATATCATTCTACAGGGAACAGCGGTCAGGGTTGAATTCGGAGATGGCACTACAGCTGTGGATCCTGCTGATGCCCCCACCATTAGTCGGGCCTTTCCCCACACATATGGTCAGCCATTAGCTCACTTTCTCAGGGCAACTGCCAAAGTCCCAGATGCTCAGATTATTACTGAACATCCAGCCATCCGGTGCGTGCATTTGGTGATTAATTTTCATTGCTTATCATCGCTAGAGCTTCATATATTATTCAGCTAACTATCTGGATTTCCCCCCGTTCATTTTACATCTTTTCTTTTACATGCATGTGTATAGACATAAATGTGGTGAATGCATGACCATTTACATTTCATTTGTGACTTTGAGGCTACAAAATAGATATATTGTATGGAAAGCTTCTCTCATTGGTTTGCTACCAACAGGGTGGGAATAGTTTTTTGTGGAAGGCAATCTCCTGGAGGCCATAACGTCATATGGGGTCTTCATAATGCTCTCAAAGTCCACAACCCAAATAGTATATTGCTTGGATTTCTGGGTAAGTTTTCCTCCCTTCTCGATATCGATACGTTTCTTATATGTTTCCTGAGAACTAAATTGGTGTTTGACGCAGTTTTCTCATACTGCATCTATGCATCTATAATTATGTTTAATATCAAGTGATTTATGCGACTGATGTTTGTTGCGATTTGTGTTATTATCATTTAAACAACTGTGGTAGATTGAGGTACGATGTCATTTCTTTCAACAGGTGGCTCTGAAGGTTTATTTTCCCAGAAAACTCTTGAGATAACCGCTGACATTCTTTCAACATACAAAAATCAAGGTATGCAGTGGTTTGAATACTCTATTTCAGATATTTAGATATGCAATGCTATATAGAGATTCTTTACATTAGTGGTATTCATGTTGCGTAGGTGGTTATGACCTATTGGGCAGGACTAAGGATCAAATTCGAACTAAAGAGCAGGTTAATGCTGCGCTTAAGACATGCCTAGATCTGAAACTAAATGGTCTTGTTATAATTGGAGGTAAGTTTCTTTCTTTGGCTCTGCCTAACTGTTTTATTCACGTGTGAATTTTATGAGTATATGGTATTTCTGAAGGAGTGACGTCAAACACTGATGCTGCCCAGCTTGCGGAAACATTTGCTGAAGCTAAATGCCCCACGAAGGTAATCTCCGTCAGTTCAAGATAGCATGCATATTACTTTTTATTATTTATATAATTACAAAAATAGTTAAAATCCTTTAATAGATTTCAGTACTTTATATTTTAAATCTAACTTTTAACTTCTCTTGTGGTATTTCATCCACAATGTGATTTTTCCTTCTTGCAATGCATTGATCGAACCTGTACTGAACCATGCAGGTTGTAGGTGTTCCTGTTACTTTGAATGGCGATCTCAAGAACCAATTTGTTGAAACAAATGTTGGTTTTGACACCATATGCAAGGTACAAATTTATCTGATATTTTCCAGGTGGTATCGTGATTTTTTTATATGATATTTTTTATTTCCTTTTTGAGTCTCTGAATGCAAGAAACACTTCGTAGTAAATTTAAATGGCTGAGAAACATCTCATACTTCTTTCACATCTGTGGGATTTCACTCTCTTTTTTTAAGCCTTGAAGACGGTTGGTTTAGCATCATATGATCTTGTGTAAGCGACTAAGTTCCCTGTTTTTTCATCATCAGGTCAATTCTCAGCTAATCAGCAATGTATGCACTGATGCCCTCTCTGCGGAGAAGGTAAGAAAAGTAGACGTTATTATTCCACAGTTACATTGATGTTGACTGACATTATTTATCTTGATCTTTGCTTTCCAGTTTCCTTCAATATGATAAAAATAATCCTCACGTTCTGTAAATAAATTGTACTCTTGAAAATTTTACGAAATATCTGTACATATGCCTTGTTTCCCCAGTATTACTATTTCATTCGACTCATGGGCCGGAAAGCATCCCATGTTGCTTTGGAATGTACTCTTCAATCTCACCCAAATATGGTTAGTTTTTCTTACATGATATTGTTTTATTTTCATTGAAGTTGCTTATTTGAAAGTTCTATGGTCATACATCTTGTCCAAAATTATTGGCTATGCTCACTTGCAGGTTGTTCTTGGTGAGGAAGTGGCTGCATCAAAGCTTACTCTTTTTGATTTGACGACCCAGATATGTGATGCTGTTCAGGCTAGAGCACAACAAGGTCTCGTACAATTTATTGTGCCTCTAATCTCATATTTGTTCATAGTTTTCAGTTATCTGATTTTGTGTATTATGATCAGACAAGTACCATGGTGTAATCTTATTGCCCGAAGGGCTCATTGAAAGTATTCCTGAAATCTATGCCCTTTTGAAGGTTTCTTTTCTCCCTTTCCCTGGTTCATGGAAGCAACACTTCGACTTTTTTGTTGAAAAAACCACGCGATCTTTTGCTTGAAGTAATGAATTTTATTGCACTGCTCAGGAAATTCACAGTTTACTTAGGCAAGGAGTTCTGGTTGACAATATTTCTTCCCAACTCTCTCCTTGGGCATCCGCGCTATTTGAATTTATGCCACCTTTTATCAGGAAGCAGGTTAATGTTTATTTAATCTTCAAAAGTGATGGGATCTCCAATTTTGTCCACTCTAAGTTGTGAGGTCTTTATTAATGTTGTAACTTCATTGTTCCAGTTGCTACTACAACCCGAATCAGATGATTCTGCTCAATTATCTCAGGTATTGTAGTTCTGGTACTTGTTTTAGATCAAAAGAAAAAAAAAAAAGTGATCTGTACGTAGATACATGATGTCCTTTGTTCTTAATTTTCTTTAGATTGAGACGGAGAAACTTTTGGCTCATCTTGTGGAGGCTGAAATTAACAAGCGTATGGTAAGACGTGCTACATTTGCTTTTATAATGATGCTTTGTTTTTCTTTTGGTGTAATCCTTGTATTTACTCTATGGGCATCCCCCTGTGGGGATATCTAACACGACTTGTCTTTTGGCCTGCCATCTCGAGAGGGTTTTTTTTAGGAAGAGAAAAAGTATGCCTACGGTTTTTTCAGTCGTCGGACTCTGATCTCCAATATTAATTGGCTTTTTTGCTCCTTTGAACTGTTTTCTTGAAAATTATCTGATTGTTGTTGTGTATTGCGTTTTTAACAGAAAGAAGGGACTTACAAGGGGAAGAAATTCAATGCAATTTGCCACTTCTTTGGTTACCAGGCTCGGGGATCTTTACCTTCAAAATTTGATTGTGACTACGCCTACGTATGTGATAATTAACAATCTAGAAGTCTGATAAGCATTTTCACCTTTAATATGAACTTTAGCATAATGTTTGAATGTTACATTTAATTCAGGTTCTTGGGCACGTTTGCTACCATATCTTAGCTGCTGGCTTGAACGGATACATGGCTACTTTAACTAACCTAAAAAATCCTGTAAACAAATGGCGCTGTGGTGCTGCCCCGATTGCAGTTGGGTTTCCTTCTTTTCATGCTGTTTGTTCAAGTTTAACCAACTTCATAGTATTGTGGTTATCATTAGATATTTGTCTCTTGTTGATGCCATTTACGTCTGGTGACAATGCCAATCATATAATTGCTTCTCTGATGAAACACAGGCTATGATGACTGTTAAACGTTGGGCTCAAAATCCCGGAGCGTCATCCATTGGAAAACCTGCAATTCACCCAGCAACTGTGGATTTGAAAGGGAAAGCATACGAGTAAGAGTCCATATCCCCCCAACTATCCACCCGCAACCAGTGAAAGAAGAATGCATTCGCTTTGATAATTCTAATGGTTTGACGATCTGAGATAGATTCACTCACGGAAGTGTATTTTTGTTGCAGGCTATTGAGACAAAATGCGAGTCAGTTTCTTATGGACGATCTCTACAGAAACCCTGGACCTCTTCAGTTTGATGGTCCTGGTGCCGATGCGAAGCCCATCTCTCTGTGCGTTGAGGACCAGGATTACATGGGCCGCATCAAGAAACTACAGGAATATCTTGATAAGGTGCGGTTCTTCTTAAGATCATTGGTTTTGTCTGAATATTCATTGAATTAAAATTTTGGTACTTCTGAGAAACCCTATTTAGTCGAACTATTGCGATATTTTCTTTTACCTTCTGGCTGTTTCTGAGAAAACCTGCTTCCCTGTTCACTTCAGGTCCGAACCATTGTAAAACCAGGGTGTTCGCAGGAGGTCCTTAAAGCAGCATTAAGTGTCATGGCATCAGTGACCGACGTTCTATCAGTTATGTCTTCCAGTTCGTTTAGTGGAAAGGCATCATTAGAAGGGTAATAAACATATTTTATGTCGTGTTTAGGGTAATAAACTCCCAGTTGGTTTCGGTGACAATGCCGTGTTCGGTGGTTTTCTAAAACCCTGTTTACTTCAGCTAAGCGGATGTGACAATTACAGATGAGTTTTCAGTTTTCAATTTATGGTGCAGCATTTTTCTTGAATAAGAACTCGAGGCATGTTAGCAGTTTTGGGAATAAGTACTTTCGTCCTTTTCACTAGTAAGTTTGGGTTTGAAAAATGGAAGATGAACATTTTCTATCTCTTAGTTCCTTCCCCCAAGCGGTTTTTAAGTGGGACCGTCTTGGATGTGCATATCATTGTGTCCATATATGGTTCGTTCCCAATCTGTTATCGTATTTTGAGTCAGAAGTTTCTTGTTATTGTAAAGGAAGAGTATACGTGAACATATTTTGGAACGCTTTTAGATTAAGAAACTTCCACGTCCTTAATTTTGTTGACCTGGTAGCAAAAACTAACAATCGATCTAAAACCAACAGTTACATCTGGTTGCGTTACTTTGAGCACAAGGCAATTGAATAAATTGAGCAGGAAATATCGGTGATAAGCGTTTAACTCTTAAAATGGGATGTTGCAGAGGTCTGCTGATATACAATTGTGATTCTGAAGAGAAGTAAAAGAAAGAAACATTGCTTAAATTAGGGAAAACGATCAATAAGTACTTAGATTCTTACTGTTCTTGTCTTCGATGGTAGGGATACATCCTTTATGGAATAAGAGATTCAGTTGATCAACAAAAAGCATGCTTTTCATTTGGTCTAATTGCTTAAATTCCTTTTCCATCTGCAAGTCTACCTCCTCCAGACGATCAAGCTTATCTACAGCCTCTTTCATCTGTTGGCAATAAGTTCCAATATTAGCAATTAACACAAACTTCTCATCTTACCACAATACCAAAGACTTACTTGGACGTCTAGTATATGAGATATTGCTTTCTCCACAGCCACCTCTTCTTTCTCAATCTGTGAGTTTGCATCCACCGAAGACACACTAAATGAGCTCCTAGCAGTGCTGCCTCCACAGGATACAACGTTGTTTCCTGAATCAGAACAGAAGTGACATGACAATCCCATACTACAACAATAACAAGTTGAAATTTGAGTTTTATATGAAAATTTATCAATATCATATATTAAACGTATACAAGTTGATACATAATGAAATAGACTTCTACAATTTCCAGCGTTTGCTTGGGAGGTAATCCCGTAACAATGAATTTCTGAAAATTTTAACATAACTTGGTCAGTATAATTATGTGTCCAGAAGTACCTATCTTATGTTGGTGTTCAAACTGCCAAGTAACGTTGCATAAATAATAGAAATAAATTTGAAGAGATTTTTGTGGGAAGGAAATGGTATAGGAACGCCAATTCATCCAAATCAACTGCAGAGCATCATATCACTGCCAGGAAAAGGAAGACTTAGGTATTGAAAGGCCCAGGGAAAAGAAACTAGGATTTCACCCGCAAAACAAGTTTGAACATTCTCCATTAGGGAGGAAAAACCGTAGCATAGTCATATCTAGCAGATACGGGATAGGTTGAAACTGGTTGGTGCAACAGAGACTCAAATTAGGTACACTTATCTCTCTGCATCCGTCATTAAAGAAAAAAAAAATTGGCAGGGAAAGGGGGGCGGAGAAATTAAAACTTTTTACCTAGATATCAACTTTTGAAGGACTGAAAAATTGCAAATAAGATTTTCCAAGTATACTCTTAAACCCAAGCATCGACAGGCAATAAACGAATCAAATGGGGTAAAAATTCTCCAAGGTTCTGGCCTCATGGTGAAAAGCTTAATAATTTACACCCTAAAAGTCTCACATCTAGAACTAGGCATCGGAGCATGCAAGATCTCTTCATGATGTTGTAGGTTGGGGTCAAATACGGAGGTTATATGGAAGAAGCTACAACTTTCTTTCGGTACAATTGAGATAGCACCTAACATGTGTTATTTTATAACCTTAAATTAGGTGCTATTATGCTAGTTCTGTTAAAATGTCATCACTAGCCCAATAGGATTTTAGGAATAAAGGTAGGAAAATGATTTAGGAATTTTAAGAATAAAATTAGGAAAATGATTTAGGTATTTTAGGAAAAACATGGAGAAATTTTAGGAATAGATTAACTACCATTAGTATAAATACCCTTCCACTCTACTTAATTCATCCTCCCAAGAAATCACAAGCAATACAAAGTAGTAGTATTCTACAGAGTGTCTTGTATTCTCTTCTCGATTGTTCTTAATAAAGTGTGCGAGTGTTTCCCACAGAGAGTTGTGTTCAACAATCTGGTATTAGAGCCATGCCCTAAAACTTAGTCGTGCCAATAGATTGGTAAACCCTCAAATGTCGAACAAAGGACTCCAAAAGAAAAGGAGTCAAGCCTCCTCGAAGGCAGTAAAAAATGACTAAGACTCCAAAGGAGTCGAGCCTCGATTAAGGGGAGGTGTTGGATGATGGAAGTCCCACATCGACTAATTTAGGGAATGATCATGGGTTTATAAGTGAGGAATACTAACTCCATTGGTATGAGGCCTTTTGAGGAAGCCCAAAGCAAAGCCATGAGAGCTTATGCTCAAAGTGGACAATATCATACCATTGTGGAGAGTCGTGTTCGTCTAACATGGTATCAGAGCGAGGTTAGTGTCGGTTATCTAATCTCTTGGAATTCTTAGTATGCTCTATGGTTGCAGCTCTGCCTGATCTTCCACATCAGAAACGATTGCTTGAGATTAGTAGTGAGTGAGTTTCTTTTGTGTCGTGAGTAGTCTGTGACTCTGCAAGTCTTGTGTCGAAAGAGCTTGTTTGGTATTACTGAGGTATAGCCAACACGATGGGTGATTTCCAAATCGTTGAAGGAATCAAGAAACTCAACAACTGTCGAAAGAGCTTGTTTGGTATTACTGAGGTATAGCCAACACGATGGGTGATTTCCAAATCGTTGAAGGAATCAAGAAACTCAACAACTACAACACGTGGGCAACATGCATGATGTCCTATTTACAAGGACATGATCTTTGGGAGATCGTTGGCGGGTGCGAAACTACGCCACCAGAGGATGATTCTAATGGCGCCTTGCGCAAATGGAGAATCAAAGCAGGCAAAGCAATGTTTGCCTTGAAGACCACAATCGGAGAAGAGATGTTAGAGCATATTTGAGATGACAAGACACCGAAAGAAGCATGGGACACGTTCATGATATTGTTCTCAAAGAAGAATGATACGAGGCAACAACTTCTGGAGAATGAGTTGTTGTCAATTTCACAACGTGACATGACGATTGCTCAGTACTACCACAAGGTCAAGTCGATCTGTCGGGAGATTACTGAACTAGACCCGAAGTCCACCATTGTAGAATCTCGAATAAAGAGGATTATAATCCACGGATTGCGACCAGAATATAGAAGCTTTATTGTTGCTGTACAAGGATGGCCCACTCAACCATCACTTGTAGAGTTCGAAAATTTGTTAGCCAGTCAAGAAGCCATGGCTAAACAAATAGGAGGCATCACATTGAAGGGTGAAGAAGAAGCACTCTACACAAGTGAAAGTCGGAGCAATAATAGGCCGTCTACAAAACGCGGATACAATGGTGACAAAAGAAGAAGTCACCAAGGAACTGTACAACCAGGGAGAGCTCAGAAGAACGATAACAATAACTCTCAAGGGAAAAGATTTGAGGGAATTTGCTACAATTGCAGGAAGAATGGCCACATGTCCAAAGAATGTTGGTCCAATAAAAAGCAATGTGGCATCCTCCAACATGGAGATGGAGGAGGAATGGGATGCAGAGGTACTGTATGCTATAGAAGAAGATGAGCTAGCACTCATGGCGATGATGGGAGACCATACCGATTATGAGAATGATTGGATCATTGATTCAGGATACTCAAACCACATGATTGACGATCAAAGTGGTGCAATGGAAGAGGGGTGGCCCTTAGAGAATGAAGTATTACCAAGCCTTGAGCAAATTGAAGAAATTTTTCTACAGAACATGGGGGAGCAAACTGAAAAAATTCTTCTATAAAACACAGAGGAGCATACTGACGAGATTCTTCCACAGAAGATAGGGGAGCAAACTGTACACATTTACTTGAGTGCTGATGTGCCTAAAGATTCAAGTGACACTAGTGTTGGTGAGCAAGAAGTGACTCAACCAAGTGAACCTAGTGAAAATGAAATGACACCTCAACAACTCAAACGGTCAGAAAGAATCCAGAAGCCAAATCCAAAGTATGTTGATAAAGCTATTATAGAGGACGAAGTTAAAAAGCCAGAGACGTATGTAGAAACATCACAAAATACGACTTGGCAGCAGGCAATGGAGGAAGAAAGTATAGTGCTGGAGCAAAATCAAACTTGGGAACTAATACCAAGATCAGAAGATATCAAATCCATCTCTTGCAAGTGGGCTTACGAAATAACGTGTCCCTCGGATAGAACAATCAAAAGATACAAGACTCAACCTGTAGCTCGAGGGTTCTCTCAAGAATACAGACTAAACTATGATGAAACGTTTAGTCCAGTGGCAAAGATCACTATCGTACAAGTTCCTCCAGTACTTGCGGTAAATAAAGATTGGAAACTATGGCAGGATATGAATAATGCCTTCTTGCATGGAGAGTTGGACTGGGAAATCTACATGAACCAACCAAATGGATTTGAGAATGAAGTTGGAGTCATTAGTCAGTACATGCGAAGTCTGAAGAAGCTTCCTTTGGATGCGGCTCGATGGACCTTGAGATATATCAAACAATATCACGATACTCGAAGGTCAGGTATTGGGTATGTGTTCAAGCTCAGTTCGAAAACAATCTTCTGGTGTAGGAAAAGACAACCAACAGTATCATTGTCTATTAGAGAAACAGAGTACAAAGCAGCTACTAGAGCAGCTCAGGAAAGTACACCGCTGAAACTCTTGATGGAAGATTTGCACCAGAAAATTGACTATCCAATACCACTTCATTGCAACAATCAATCTGCGATTCGCCTAGCAGAAAATTCGTTGTTTCATGCTAGAACAAAGCATGTGGAAGTACGCTACTATTTCATTAGAGAGAAAGTCTTGAAGGAAGAAATCGAGATGCAGCAGATCAAGACAGATGATCAAATGGCAGACTTGTTTACAATAGGGTTGAATACCGACAAACATGAGAGTTTTTGCTGTCAGCTCAACATGGTGCAACGAATAAGGACTAATGCTGAGGGGAGTGTTAAAATGTCATCACTAGCCCAATAGGATTAAGCCCAACCATTGTATGAGTAATTATATTTAGGATTTAGGATTTTAGGAATAAATGTAGGAAAATGATTTAGGGATTTTAGGAATAAAGTTAGAAAAATGATTTAGGTATTTTAGGCAAAACATGGAGAAATTTTAGGAATAGATTGACTACCATCTAGTATAAATACCCCTCCACTCTACTTAATTCATCATCCCAAGAAATCACAAGCAATACAAAGTAATAGTATTCTACAGAGTGTCTTGTATTCTCTTCTCGATTGTTTTTAATAAAGTGTGCGAGTGTTTCCCACAGAGAGTTGTGTTCAACAAGTTCCGTTGCTCTCACATATCTATTTATCCGTATTGTAGGGATTGAGCAATTTAGAGCAAATCGGGGCGTTTTGGAAGGATGGGGACCAAAAAGATGCTAATTTCACATAATTCGAGCAGTCGACTCATGGGAAAATGGAGTCCAAGTAAAAAAAAAACTCAAGGAGGAAGCATCAAGACAATAACTGGGTATCAAGTCAAAATGCCCAACAATGACAATTGTTTTGAATACCTGTGATCGATTCTACAATTGGATGCAACTGTACCTTTGAATTGGAAGTTCGGTAAGATTTAATATCTCCCCTGCACTTATCTGTTATTTCTTTGTTTCCATCGTTCAAGTTTTACACAACTAACCTCCGTTACCTCTTATTGAAATTTAATTATAATAAATTGATTGTCTGGATCCCTTGGAATATCGATCTGGTCCACTTTTTCTACAAATTATAACAGGAAACCAGTTTTTTGATCTTGGCAGGCCTCGAGAACCCAACCAGCCACGTTGGTCATAATTGTTTGTATGAATTGTTTGAACATTTATATGTAGCTGATATTGAGATGGCAAGGTAAAGAGGAATCTCAACAACTACTGTGGGGGCCAAAGTTCAAAGGGAAGACAAAGATGCTCGTAGGTGATCCGGTTAAAGCTTATCAAGGAGCATGGTTAGGAAGAATTCCTAGAACTTTTAAAGGAAAGATAAACTTTAGTTGTTAAAGCTTATTACTTTGGGAGTGTGGTTAGCAAGAAAAATTTAATGAAAAGAAAGGCTTGAGTTGATATTTTGTTTGGCTAAATTTCCATCACTCTAGATGTCCTCTGTGAATATATTTTTTTTTAATTAATTCCCTATCTTATCAACTCCTGCGAGCATTCTTGTTTGCATTTTTTTGGGGCAGCATTTGTATACTTGTGTACTTTGTAAAAGAAGAAAAAGAAAACTCTTAGAAATCGTAAAAAAATTTCAAAACATATTCATAAATTATAATATAAATATCTAACATGAATATGGCTCAACGGCTAAAATACCAATTCTTTCAGAAGTTGGAGGTTTGATTCCCTATCTCTACATGTGTTGAACCCAAATTATAATACAAATTACAAAACAAAGAAATAGTTAACAAACATGCTGAAGAATGAAAAAATTGAACATAAAATATCAGATACACCTTGAGTTAGCCACTTATAGAGTTAACATCAACATGACCCTGAATTTTTCCTTTGTGGCACAATTCGTAAACTCATAATCAGCAAAAATGAAAGCATAGATCCAATAAAAAGAAAAAGAAGATGGGCAAAATTTGGCCCCATGGCACCACACCGAACACTTCAATGATGCAAACTGACAACCAGAGAACTTTTTTTCTATCATTGAAATGGGACTATTTCAAATGGCTGAAAACATCATACAAAGAACTACTATTTGCTCCATTAAACCAAAAATTCTTCGAGAAACATTTTCCAGAAGAGACCATTTGGATAGAAAAACTCACATACAAGAAGGGTACTACGGCTGAAATCTCATTACTTCATGGAAATGGAGGTCTTAACAAGTTTTTTGTCCCAGTGGGCGAAGAACGAAAAGGTTGGATAGATTTCTTCAATCTCATTGGAAACTATCCTTGTTGTCCACTAAAAAACCAAACCATCAACCAAACTCAAGATCTCAGAGTAGAAGACAAGACCATAGACACTTCCATCGACCAAAACGACTCTCGCTTGTTGATAAAAAGTCGCCACAAATGTCAGATAGAAAGATAGATGCAAAAACATACCTTTCAATCCTAAACGAAAAGGGCAAGACGACCAACAACGAGTTTCCCCACTCCCTCATTCATTTTGTATGGGATGTGATAGTGATTATCACTAAAAAAAAAAAAAAAAAAAAAAAAAAAAAAAAAAAAAAAAAAAAAAAAAATTCACCATGATTGGTTTATGATAAATAGGAGAACCCAATCTAGCTCAATGACTTTTGTCAACTGAACCCCTAAGAGAAGACAAGGCAATTCTCTGTTGCGGACAAAAGAGAATGTCTCGTTAATTTGTAATAAAAGACTGGCAAAAAGTTGAAAACGACATTGTGAAAGTAGAACCTTGGTCTAATGAGAAGCACTTCAGTAGGGTCTAATGAGAAGCACTTGAACGACCCAAGTGGTTCCCTCGCATGGAGGGTGAATTAAAATTAAAAAATTTCCTTTCAATCACTCGGACACTAAAATTTTGAAACACATAGGAGATGCCTGTGGAGGTTTTGTTGAGATTTTGATGGAAGCCACCATTTGTATTGAGAAAAACTCGTAGGGTTTCATACCTGCAGAAGTCTCAATATCATCATCTTCCAAGATTCCCCTTATGGTCAAGATAGACCCTTGATTCAAGGGAGAGTTGTTTGTTGATACTATGACCGGCTACTATGGCACTAAAAAGCACGAAAAGGATTTTGTATCTTAGAGGATACCGAGTTTATTACAGATATTTCAAGCGGCATTCTTGGACCACAAGGTTGGTCAAACTACAGAGAAACATCACCTAAAAGGGTCTCTCAAGTACAGCAGAACTCAACAAAAAATTTATACATCACAGAGTCTATGGCCACACCATAAGGCACTAAAAAGGTAATGATCCCACCCATCTGCCATGGACCGCCCCTTACTCTCCAAGCCAACTCCATAAACCCATGGTCTCCCCACATAAACCAAAGGCCACCAACCCCTCACCCTACTTTTCACCAATCTCCAAAACCCTACCTACTATACCACTTCTTATCCCCCACCCACGAGTTGTAAACATATCATCATCATAAATAACCAAAAAATCTTCCTCGTCCTAGGAACAAAATTTTCCACGGTTAGCATTGACCAAGAATCAAACGATGAATATGCATCTAGCCCCCTACCCCTCTCCACCACCCCACCATCCCCCACAGCAGGTAAGGCCAACATCTCTCACTCATTGCTAGAGATCACCTTTTTTTTAGGAAAAGCACCAACAATGGCCATCTAAATCTTGACACCATGGCTAAAAGAAAACCACATGTGCATCATACCATCGGGAAAAAGGAAGCCCACTACGGCCAAGAAACAAAGTAAACTGACTAGAGAGATTGTTGATCTCCTTTCAAACATCAATTATGAGAAATCGAGCAAGTCAAAATTGGGAGGTAAATACCTCTCTTAGGATTATTATCTCTTGGAATGTTAAAAGGCTTGGGAGATTGGAAAAGA
This sequence comes from Cucurbita pepo subsp. pepo, assembly GCF_057944985.1. Taxonomy (NCBI): domain Eukaryota; kingdom Viridiplantae; phylum Streptophyta; class Magnoliopsida; order Cucurbitales; family Cucurbitaceae; genus Cucurbita; species Cucurbita pepo. The sequence goes on from NC_141803.1 coordinate 107,289, forward strand.
GAGCCCTAATCAAGTCCTTCCTCCTCAAATACAATCCCATTATGGTTGTTCTTCAAGATACAAAATTAAACTATGTTGATTGTTGGATAGTTAAATCCCTTTGGAGCGCCAGACATATTGGTTGGTCAACTTTGAATGCCTCAGGTACATCGGGGGATCTTAATCATGTGGAATGACCCAATTTTGATCATTTTAGAAGTCACCAAAGGCTTATACACCTTAACCACACATATTACTGTAATGACCCATACCCACCGCTAGCAGATATTGTCCTTTTGGACTTTCCCTTTCGGGCTTCCCCTCAAAGCTTTAAAACGCGTCTGCTAGGGGAAGGTTTCCACACCCATATAAATGGTGGTTTGTTCTCCTCCCCAACCAACGTGGGACATCACAATCCACCCCCCTTAGGGACCCAGCGTCCTTGCTGGCACTCTTTCCTTCCTCCAATCGATGTGGGACCGCCCCAAATCCACCCCCCTTTGGGTCCCAACATCCTTACTGGCACACCGCATCATGTCTACCCCCTTTCGGGGAACAGCGAGAAGGCTGACACATCGTCCGGTGTCTGGCTCTGATACCATTTGTAATGACCCAGACCCACCACTAGCAGATATTGTCCTCTTTGGGTTTTCCCTTTCAGGCTTCCCCTCAAGGCTTTAAAACGCGTTTGCTATGGGAAGGTTTCCACACCCTTATAAATGGTGGTTTGTTCTCCTCCCCAACCAATGTGGGACATTACAATTACACTAGTTGATAATAACAGATTTTGGATTACAGGAATCTATGGTCTTGTAGATATCAAGAATTACAGGACTTATCAGTCCTTGCCTAGGTACAGAGAATTGGTTTTTGGCGGGTGACTTCAATATCTCTCAATGGGCACATGAAAATTCCAGTGGAAAAGTCACCAGAGGCATGAGACACTTCAACAATTTCACAAGAGAACCCAAACTCAGTGACCTTCCCCTCAGTAATGGACTTTATACATGGTCAAACAACATATCTCCCCCCTACCTTGACACTCATCGATAGATTTCTAGCCACAGCAGTACCGCCGGTGTTCAAAGACTGAATAGACCTACATTTGATCATTATCTCATTCTACTTCCATGGGTTGCTGTAAATGGGGCTCCTCTCCCTTCTGATTTGAGAATATGTGGTTGAACCATTCTAAATTTTTGCCAATGATAGAATACTGGTGGAAGAATAAGCCCTTCTATGGACGGTCAGGACACGATTTCATCAACAAACTTAATAGACTAAAAGAAGTCTTAAAGAAATGGAACAAGGAGGTTTTCGGTTGTATTTTCACAAAAAGAAACCAACTACTAACTGAAATTGCTCTCCTTGATTAGATTGAGGAAATTGAATCTATCGCACTAGTTCAACACACACAAAAAAAAAAAAAAAAAAAAAAAAAAAAAAAACTCATGAAATCAAAACTTATTTCGTTGGCAGGAAAGGAAGAACAATCTTGGAGACAAAAATGTAAAAAAAAACGATGGTGAGAGGAGGGTGACCTAAACTCCAAATTTTTCCATTGTATCATGGCTACAAAGAAACGAAAGAGTACCATCATGGAAATTCTATCCACAAAAGGCAGAAGTTTAGTAAACGAAGAAGAAATTGTCTCAAAATGTGCGTCATTTTACACGTCCTTATACACAAAGAACAATGCTCTTTGCGAATTTCCCCATGATCTTGAGTGGAGTCCTATTAATCAACAGCAAGCTACCTCCCTCGAGGTTGTTTTCACCGAAGAAGAGGTGCGGAAGGCAATTCAACATCTGGGATCCAACCATACTATAGGACCAGATGGTTTTACCACAGAATATATTAAAAAATGTTGAAACTTTATAAGAATTGATATCGTGAGAGTACTCAGATTTTTTTCGAAACAGAGTTATCAATGGCAACCTAAACAAAACATAGATATGTCTAATCTTAAAGAAACTGGATGCCCACACTGTTGTAGACTTCCGTCCAATAAGTCTCATGACTCAACTATTTAAAATCATAGCTATCAGAATGTCTTAAAAAGGTTCTCCCCTTCACAATAAGGGCAAAACAAACCGCTTTTATAGAGGGGCGACAAATTCTCAATGCATCCCTCTTGGCAAACGAACTCATAGATGAATGAGATAGAAAGAAACAAAAAGGTGTAGTCATCAAACTTGACATGGAAAAGGCCTTCGACAGGTTAATTGGACTTTCCTCGAAAACATTCCTGTGGCAAAAAGCTTTGGCTCAAAATGGCAAAGGTGGATAAAATGACGCATCTCATCCACAAACTTCTTCATCAGTATCAATGGAAGACCGAGAGGGGAGGTTTATGTAACACGGAGTCTCTGTCAAGGAGATCCACTATCCCCTTTTTTTTTCATCATGGTAATGGATTGCTTCAATCGCCTACTGGCAAAAGCAGAATACGAAAGGCAGATAAAAAAATTTCAAATTGGTAATGAAGTCTTAAGCATCAACCACCTTCCATTCACAGACGACACAATCCTCTTTTCTGACTTGCAGATGCCTCTTCCATAAAAAAACATGATCGAGACGGTAAAAACCTTTGAATGATTCTTTGGACAAAATATCAATCTCCAAGAAAAAAAATAGAGACCATGGCATCAATATTAGCACAAAGATTATTGAAAAATTTTGCTAGCATTTATGGTGGCATCAATATTAGCACAAAGATTATTGAAAAATTTTGCTAGCATTTATGGTTGTAAACAGGGAGAACGGTCGAATATGTACCTAGGACTACCTCTAAAAGGAAACCACAAATCTTTTGTTCCTTTTGGAAGTTGTTATACTTCAAAAGGCGGAAGACTCACTCTAGTACAAGCCACATTATCCAACCTCCTCACTTACTACATGTCTTTGTTTGAAATGCCCCAAAAAGTGGCCGCAGATATAGAAAGATTATTCAAAAACTACTTGTGGAAAGATGACCCACGCTCTATTCGATGGAATATTATAAATCTCCCGAAAGAAAAGGGAGGTTTCAGTCTTTTCTTGATAAAGAAGAACAAAGCTCTCCTCGCGAAATGGATGGAGATCATCATGAAGAAAAGACCTTGTGGAGATATTATAAAGGCCAAATATACTCCTAATCAAACAAAAATCAACCCCATAGAAGGCTTAGAAGTACATCAACAAACATCAAAACCTCATCACTAATTGAACTTGCCATACATCACTCTTTCTCCAGCAAATTGGTGTCCAGCACAAGTGAAAATTTTCAAAAAAAAAAAAAAAAAAAGTCTTACATCACTCTTCCTCTTCCTCCAAGTTGGTGTCATCATGCAAGAAAGAAAATGAATCACAAAACCATTTATTTATGCAATGCATGTACGCTCAGAATTTCTGGACAGCAATTTCAATATATTCGAATGACATCTCACATTTCCTAAGGATGTAAAGGATCTATTGGACATGGCCTTAACGTACCATCCTTTCAAGAATGCAAAAGCCCTACTATGTAAAAACCTCATCATGGCTTTATTTTGAAATTTGTGGAAAGAAAGAAATTAGATAATATTTGCAAAAAAGACATTTATACAAAATCTTTCGACAATGTTGTTTACCAAACTATATTTTGGTGTAAACTGTCTAAATTGGAAAAGTCTTTTGTAAATTACTTGCTATAGTTATACCTCCCTCATTACAAATTGGAAAAGTCTTTTGTAAACACCATAGATATTACATCCCTTTTGTAAATTTCAATCATCAATGGAATTCTCATATAAAAAGATAAGTATATAAAAAGATAAGTATTCCTAGTAGATGATCAGGTCAACTTCAATAACCTAGGAATGATAGTGAAAAAATTCATCAACAGAAACAAAGCTAATACCTTGGTCTCCTATATTCCTAGCGACAGCTGTGGCAATTTCCCCATCTCCTCCAAAGCCCATATCAGAAAGTTTAACCACAGCTGCATGGGCAGCTGCTTCTGCTACTTCAACACCCACCAAAGATGACAAAAAGGCAGCCTGAGAGCATAAATATCAATTACATGATAAAATCTCTATTCATATAGCAAATGAAAACCATAGACAGTTTTGAGTGACCAATAGGTCCAATACCAGTTTCAGGTCCATAGATATTCTTGGAAAATTACTGCAGAGGAAAGGTATACATGTAATGCAGAAGAATGGTATGCTACAAAAGTCAATGGAACCCGTAGTTGGGTTAACTTGAATTATGGGCTTGTCCACGCTAGTTTGTGGTTCGAACTATAACTTGAGTAATTTGATTTTTTTTCAAAGAAATTAGTTCGTGTGAAGACAACTAACCCAAGTTCATCCATTAAAAGAGCATCTCTTGTGATAAAATGCATAAGCCTTCTCTAATTTTTGATTTATTAATAGCCCAATCCAACCCACAAAATGTTAAAAAAAAACCTATAAAAGAAAGGGAATTACAATAGAAGGCATCAAATTGATACACAGTTGTTTTACCTTTGCCACCACTCATATGCAAACCAGACCTCTAATACACGCTTCTTTTTGCACGTGAATAGGACTCCCATAATACAGGGTGTTGGTGAAGTAACAAACGTGTAAGCAGCTAGTGCAAGCTAAAAGAAATGACTACCACCAACACTAACCTGAGCCATTATGGGATTACTTGCATCTGCCAGAGGAGATAGACGGATTCTTTTACTAGTAAGAGGTGTACTTTCTAATGTAAGATCGGCACTGGCATGATCCTTCACTACAGTTCTGCCACCAACATTTCCGGAATCTGGATAACCAAGAAACTGCTCCCCCAAAGGAAGCTTCACAAAATGGGCAACACATTCCCTTTCAGTTCTGCCACCAACATGTTGTGCGACCTTTTTCCAATCATCACCATGATGCGTCAAAGCTTCAAGAAGATGCAAAGTCTCCTTATCAGTCCAATCTGTTCGTGTCTCATCATTGATCTCAACACGTCGAAAATCTGAAGAACTAACACCAACTCGATAGTTTCCACGAACATAGCACCTCGCACAAAGCGTCAAATCAAACTGTACAAAACAATGACCAGCATATTAGTTCTAATATATTAAATTATATCAATTCATTTAATGTCCATTTAAAAAGGACAAGTCTATCCAAGTTCCAAATTCATCATATCACCAAAAACAGTTAGACAACCTATCCAGTAAAACCACAATATGTCAACAAACATTCTAGCGAAATTTAAACAGGAAGATTAAGAAAATGAACAGATAAAAACCCGAGTCAGAAGGCGTTTGACAAATTAAAGACCAAAATGTCTTTAGCTGCATCGCTATCTACAATAAATTAATCCGGCCGCCTCGGGACCTAATAAACTACGCCAACCTCTCTCCCAACGATCGAAAGTTACAACTACTTGAAAAATCATGGAATTAATACATACCAAAGAGTCGAAGACTTGCCTCGAAAATACTTGGAAATTAGAATACGCTGAGGATGGAACGGAACACAAACTCATTCGCAGAAACAAGAAAACAGATAGACGAGACTATACTACGTTCACCATGCAAGTGAATACGAACCTTATCGCATGCAAAGCAAGCGATGCTACAAATAGACTTGCAACCGCTGCATACTCTCTTAGAAGCGTCTTTAGGAGCTGAGGAATCTGCGGAACTACCTCCAGGTTCACCGGTGTGCGAAGCGGACGAATTAGACTTCGAGTCCCGGTCCTCCCACTTGAGAGGTTTGTTCAGGGCGGACGGCGAGTAATTGACGAGACCCCAAGCCTCGAGAAAATCGAAAACCCTTCGAATAGATCCTACATCGGCAACGAGCGTCTTTCGGACATCAGTAAATGTGATCTTCTTGGAAGGGCATTCTCTGAAATTCTTGACAATGGCATTTCGAAGGTACTTGTAAACCCTAGGGTTTTTAGAGGGCGACCGTGAATCGAAGAACTCCGGAAGGAACCGAACCTCGCACTCGTGAATGCCGTTCCAGGAGAACCATCCTGGGCGAGAAAATAAGGGAGCAAAATAACAAAACTAAGAGTTAAGATCTAAAAACAAGAAGCTGAAGGGGTTGCAGAGAATGCAGGAAGGAATTTATACTTACTGGAGTAGCTGGGAAGATGAACTGGATCGGGAGAGGCGGATTGAGGGAGGTCCTCGGGGCGAGGGGTGGAAGCGGGAACGGCGGCGGGGGTCTTGCCGGAGTCGGATGAAGGAGTGTCGATCTTAACGGGAGGGGTTACAAGAGTGGGGGAAGGCGAAGGCGTAGGTTGTTTGGCAGAAGCATCCGTGGGGGGATCTTGGACCGGTAAATTAGCCGCCATGGATATATACAACGAACAAAGCGTCCGACGATGAGGAAGTAATAGAGAAAGGAAGCTCCGGCGAGCCTATCGGAATAACAAAACGAAGTTGCTAACCATCGGTCGGCTCAGGCGAGGCGGGAAAGCAAACAATGGAAGCAGTAGACGCGGGAGCCCAAATATATGGAACTGGGCTGGGCTTTGCTTCCTTCTAGTCATACCATTGGAAGAATACCATAGAAGAAATATCCTCTTTTAATTTTTTCTAAAAATTCATAAAACATAATTGTAAATCTAGCTTTATTTAAATAAAAACTAACAAAATAATCATGAACAGCCAAATAGAAACACACATCTCACCAATCTGACCACACGATGAACCATTAAAAAGTGATCAACCACATGAACCTCACTCTTCAATGGTTCAATACAATTCCATCAAAGTTCGTCCTATTTGATTTTCAAAGGAACATTTGAACCAATAAAAACATTATTGAAACTTCACCTAAATTTTATAGCAGCAGCATACTAAGAATATTATTGAATACATGGTTGGTATTTTATTGGTTTAGAAACTAAGCCGTGGTTTGTAGTTTCGAGTGTTTTCAGCTGTGAATAACAGAGTGAAGAGCTGTGAATCATAAACAATGCAGTAATGAGACCACAAGAGACTGATTGGTCACTTCACTCCAACATCCCGATGTCTTTGAAACTCTCCACAGCATCGGCAAGCGTCTCCTCCAGCGCCCGACACTTCCAACCCAACCCTTGCAGCTTCTCCGAGCTCAGACTTAGCGCCTTCCCATTCCCTTCACTCAACCTGCCAGTGTCATACCCTTTTTGTTAAGGAGCCACATTTTGTTTTTAACTCGCATACCATACCATACCATACCATACCATCCCATACTACTTTCACAAACTTACGTCTTTGGGTAGCTATAATCAGGGTACTTCTTCTTCAATGCATCCACCAGCTCCCTTGTCTCTTTTGTATGCGATGTACAAATGTATCTTCCTTCTGCCTCCCCCTTCTCATATAAAAGAACCAACGCCTCTGCTACGTCTCGTACATCTACCAACATATGTGGATTATTTTCCATCGTCTCGCACCCTTCTGCAAAAACCCATTCCACATATTGTGAGACTACAAACTAGGCTGTCGCACAATATCAAGTTTGTATTTTCATACAATATCGCAGCTAATGCCCACTATTGATAAAGTCACCAGATACCCTTTAATTTTACATTCTGGCCTTCCATACACCTTGCCCCACAGTTTGAAATATTTTCTTTTCCCAAAGATGACTTCCTGAACTAAAGAGGTGATATCAAATGCACATCAAGCTCGCACACGCACGTGTCACAAACTAGTACCTTTAAGAATTCTGAGAAGAACCAAGCTGCTGGCGCCGACTGTTGGCTGCAAAATCGGCCCCAAAACGAGGGAAGGACAAATAGTCACAACGTCAAGCCCACGTCCTCTCCCAAACTCCAAGGCTTCGGTTTCAGCTTCTGTTTTTGCCAGAAAATACCAGTTCTGATACAATTAATAAGAATAACGATGAATTTAGATAGGCATATAAAATCTTAGTATAACCTACACACCCAATATCTTAAACAATAAATGTATTTTTCTGTGTAAGCACCTTGGTAGCTTTGCAGTACTCCTTGTCAGACCAACAACTTTCATCTATTACCCGACCTTGAGGCCAGCTGGGATTGAAAAACACTGCAGCAACAGAGGATACTACAACAACTCGCTTAACTTTTGCATCCACACATGCTTCAAGCACGTTACGTGTGCCCTTTACAGCAGGTTCGATCACTTCTGTCTGAGAGTAATATTAACGAAAATATGAGACAAAGAGCAAGCACACTATAAACAACATAACTGAAGTGAGTTCTCAAAATCAATTTTCCTTAAGCTATCTGTATATCTTAACTAACATTTTTTTTATAATAACATATTTGAACATTGAAGAGCTTGTTTGCCCCTCCCTCTTCAACAACTCTTTTGTCAGTGAGATGTTTCCTATCCAAATATATTTCTTTTAAGAACTTTTCATTTATGAATCGCTGCGGATCGGGTGCTCCTAGACGTATATATTTTTCAGAGAAAGAGGAAAACAAAAGAAAAGTCGTGATGAAGCATTTATACCTCAGGGTTTGATACTGCTGCGTGAGGAACTGGACTAGCAACATGGAAAACTCCATCACATCCTGCGATCGCAGAATGCAGAGATTCATAGTCCAGTAAATCAGCCTTAAACAGTTTCAAATTCTCGGTCCCTTTCTCGAGTTTTCTCAAGTGATCATACTTGGCGTCACCTGCACATTATTTTAAGAATTCTCATTCAAGCAGCAAAAAGTTTGAGTTTAAGATGAATGCAATGCATCAAGAAACGACTCTGGCTCTCACATTGACCTATCTAAAATTTAGGAATCTTTAGTCATTTAAGTATTCAAAGTGAACCCATTCTTCGTTTTCCTCGCATCATGTAAGTCAATATCAACTGATGAAAACGAATAAAAACGCCCCTTTTTCCCCAAGCTTCCATCCCCACATCTCTTGTCAATGATAAACAGACACACAGGAAAGGCCTTCATCCAAACCAAACACCATAATGAATTTCACAACCTCATCACTCCAATATTGACAATATAGTTGTAAATCGATGAAAAAACGTTCCTTAATGCTACCTAAACCTGCAGAAGAACTCTAACAAAAGCACCCTTACACCTCAATAATTAAGTCGAGATCACTTTTGTTGAGTTCTTCCCACAGTCTTGTCTTCTACATTTAAGCATTAACAGATAGACCAAAATGATACAGCTGAAAATAAAACGTAGAAGCGTTGTATATAGCAAAAGATGCGAAATTGTAGTTCATAGAAATGGGCACACACGCATTCGTTTAAGCAATTGTGGATGGGGAATTCTATATTTGGAGATTCAACAAATTTGGAGACAGATGGAGCATAAGGATTAAGTTCAAAACGTGATAGCAATATGAGCGAATGGAAAGAACGAAAAGTGTGATTACCGGGTTCCCTGACAGTTCCGTGGACAATGTAATCCCTCGACAACAGAAGCTTGACGACCCACGAACCAATAAACCCTCCAGCCCCGGTAACACAAACTTTCCCCTTCCTCGCCACCGTCGCCATTGCCGACTCACCCAATACGCCTTCACTAATCACAACTCTCTCTTAAACACGTCTCTTCCTATCCTTGTCCGTAATAATAATATATATATGTCAAAACCATCCTCAAAATAATAGCCATGCTTTACAAAGATTCCAATCATCTACCTTCCATAATTGAGAACTAAAAATGGAAATGAAATTATGACTATGAAATTTGTTTAGAATTTTTGATGACTCGTGTTTTAACGTACAGACTGGAGTTTGGACTTTCACGACTTTTGGTCACACTTTCAACTCTCCCACCAAATTTGATCATGCTACCTTTACTTAATGGAATGGTCATGATAAAGAAACATGGTATGATTTGAAATTCATCGTTTTTTCTTCAGTTTGTCAATAACACGTCTTTTTTTTTTTTAATTAATTCAATTTTATGATGGTTCGAAGTTTCTTTTTTGGAACATGGACGGCCGGCCCCTTAATTTCTTCCTCTTTAACATTTTGATGAGAGCTGACGAGGGGTGGGAGCGGGAACGACGGAGGGGATCTTGCCAGAGTCGGAGGGAGGAGTGTCGATCTTAACGGGAAGGGTTACAGGAGCGGGGGAGGGCGAAGGCGTAGGTTGTTTGGCAGAAGCATTCGTGGGGGGATCTTGGACCGGTAAATTAGCCGCCATGGATATACAACGAACAAAGTGTCCGACGATGAGGAAGTATAGAGAATGGAAGCTCCGGCGAGCCCATCGGAATAACAAAACAAAGTTACTAACCGTCGCTCAGCTCAGGCGAGGCGGGAAGCGCACAAATGGAAGCAGTAGACGCGGGAGCCCAAATATATGGAACAAATATGTGGAACTGGGCTGCGCTTTGCTTCCTTCAAGTCGTACCACTGGAAGAATACCATAGAAGAAATACCCTGTTTCATTTTTTCTAAAAACTCATAAAAGGTAATTGTAAATCTAACTATTTAAATAAGAATTTTAAATAGAAACTAACAAAATAATCATAATAGTGAAAAGTGATTTAAAAAATTTATAGTTAAAACATGTATGATTAACACGTGAACCTTACTCTTTAGTAGCTCAATTCAATTCCATCGAAGTACGTCATGTTCATTTTCTAACCCACCACAAATAGTCATTTTTCAAGCCCTTTCAAATTTTGAACGAAACATTTGAACCAATAAAAATATTATTGAAACTTCACCTAAATTTTATAGCAGCAGTATACTAAGAATATTACTGAATACATGGTTGGTATTTTATTGGTTTAGAAACTAAGTCGTGGCTTCGAGTGTTTTCAGTTTGAGTAACAGAGTGAAGAACAGAGTGAGAGATGATAATAAACAATGCAGTAATGAGACCACAAGAGACTGATTGGTCACCTTCACTCCAACATACCGGCGTCTTTGAAGCTCTTCACAGCATCGGCAAGCGTCTCCTCCAGCGCCCGACACTTCCAACCCAACCCTTGCAGCTTCTCCGAGCTCAGACTTACCGCCTTTTCATTCCCTTCACTCAACCTGCCAGTGTCATACCCTTTTTGTTAAGGAGCCACATTTCGTTTTTAACTCGCATACCATAAAACTTACTTACGTCTTTGGATAGCTATAATCAGGGTACTTCTTCTTCAATGCATCCACCAGCTCCCTTGTCTCCATTGTATGCGATGTACAAATGTACCTTCCTTCTGCCTCCCCCTTCTCATACAAAAGAACTAACGCCTCTGCTACGTCTCGTACGTCTACTAACATTCGTGGCCTGTTTTCCAACGTCTCGAGTCCTTCTGCAAAGACCCGTTCCACATATCGTGAGACTACAAACTAGGCTGTTGCACAATATCAAGTTTGTATTTTCATACAATATCGCAGCTAATCCCCACTATTGATAATGTCACCAGAGACCCTTCAATTTTACATTCTGGCCTTCCATACACCTTGCCCCACAGTTTGAAATGTTTTCTTTTCCCAAAGATGACTTCCTGAACTAAAGAGGTGATATCAAATGCATATTGAGCTCGAGCACGCACGCGTCACAAACTAGTACCTTTAAGAATTCTGAGAAGAACCATGCTGCTGGCGTTGACTGTTGGCTGCAAAATTGGCCCGATAACGAGGGTAGGACAAATAGTCACAACGTCAAGCCCACGTCTTCTCCCAAACTCCAAGGCTTCACTTTCAGCTTCTGTTTTTGCCAGAAAATACCAGTTCTGGTGCAATTTTGAAGAATAATGATGAATATACATAGGCATATAAAATCTTAGTATAACCTACACATCCAATATCTTAAACCATAAATGTATTTTTCTGTGTAAGCACCTTGGTAGCTTTGCAGTACTCCTTGTCAGACCAACAACTTTCATCTATTACCCGACCTTGAGGCCAGCTGGGATTGAAAAACACTGCAGCAACAGAGGATACTACAACAACTCGCTTAACTTTTGCATCCACACATGCTTCAAGCACATTACGTGTGCCCTTTACAGCAGGTTCGATCACTTCTGTCTGAGAGTAATATTAACGAAAATATGAGACAAAGAGCAAGCACACTATAAACAACATAACTGAAGTGAGTTCTCAAAATCAATTTTCCTTAAGCTATCTGTATATCTTAACTAACATTTTTTTTATAAGAACAAATTTGAACATTGAAGAGCTTGTTTGCCCCTCCCTCTTCAACAACTCTTTTGTCAGTGAGATGTTTCCTATCCAAATATATTTCTTTCAAGAACTTTTCCTTTATGAATCGCCGTGGATCGGTTGCTTCTAGACTTATATATTTTTTAGAGAAATAAAAGAAACAAAAGAAAATACATGATGAAGCATTTATACCTCAGGGTTTGATGAAGTTGTGTGAGGAACTGGACTGGCAACATGGAAAACTCCATCACATCCTGCGATCGCAGAATGCAGAGATTCATAGTCCAGTAAATCAGCCTTAAACAGTTTCAAATTCTCGGTCCCTTTCTCAAGTTTTCTCAAGTGATCATACTTGGCGTCACCTGCACATTATTTTAAGAATTCTCATTCAAGCAACAAAAAGTTTCGAGTTTAAGATGAATGCAATGCATCAAGAACTGACTCTGGATCTCAAATTGACCTATTTAAAACTTAGGAATCTTTAGTCATTTAAGTATTCGAAGTGAACCCATTCTTCGTTTTCCTCGCATCACGTAAGTTAATATCAACTTATGAAAACGAATAAAAACGCCCCTTTTTCCCCTAGCTTCCATCCCCTAAACAGACAGACAGGAAAGGCCTTCATCCAAACCAAACACCATAATGAATTTCACAACCTCATCACTCCAATATTGACAAAAGCAAAGGGCTCAGCTCGTTATAAGTGGGAATAATCAATTTCCATGGTCTAAGTCCAACTATGGCCTCCAATAGAAATGTACTGGTAAATCAATGAAAAAAGCCTTCCTTAAAGCTACCTAAACCAGCAGAAGAACTCTAAGAGCACCCTTATACCTCAAAAATTAAGTCGATATCAATTTTGTTGAGTTCTTCCCAGAGTTTTCTCTTCTACATTTAACCATTAATAGATGAGTAGCTGTGACTACGACTGAGACCAACATGATACAGCTGAAAATAAAACGTAGAAACGTTGTATAGGGCAAAAAATGCGGAATTCTAAATGTGCATATTTTTGTACATAGAAATGGGCACACACGCGTTCGTTTAAGCAGACGTGAATCGGGAATTCTATATTTGGAGATTCAACAAATTTGGAGACAGATGGAGCATAAGGATTAAGTTCAAAACGTGATAGCAATATGAGCGAATGGAAAGAACAAAAAGTGTGATTACCGGGTTCCCTGACAGTTCCGTGGACAATATAATCCCTGGATAGCAGAAGCTTGACGACCCACGAACCAATAAACCCTCCCGCCCCTGTAACACAAACTTTACCCTTCCTCGCCACCGTCGCCATTGCCGACTCACCCAATACGCCTTCACTAACCACAACTATCTCGTAAACACGTCTCTTCCTCTCCTTATCCGTAATAATATTAATAATAATAATATATATCTATCAAAACCATTCTCAAAATAATAGGCATGCTTTTCAAAGTATCTACTTTCCATCATTGTGCTAAAAAAAGGAAATGAAATTTGTTTAAAATTGTTTATGACTAGATATTTTAGCATAGAGACTTTGGTGACTTTTGGTCAAACTTTCAACTCTTTGACCCAATTTGATCAACCTACTTACGTAATTGAATGGTCATGATAAAGACACGTGGTATCATCTGAAATTCATCATTTTTTCTTCAAATTTAGTTTGTAATTGGTCTATTTTGAAACTTCACATTCAACCATTAATTTATTACATAATCACACGATATAAATTTTTATTTGAAGAAAATGAAAATTTTCCCCATTAGCTATAATTGAAGAGTAGTAGTTAGTAGAGGTACGCGTGGAGATTATGCAAACACACGTATCTTCACGTGGCCGCTTGGCAAAAGGTAAAGGAAGAAGCGTGGCAGTTTTGGGGCGGGCGTCACGGCTTGCCAATCGCCGATTCCATTCATTTTTTTTTGTCAAATTTGTTTCATTTCGCCTTTCATTCCAGGCTATTAAATTTATTAGTACTTGTATAAGTTAATCAGGTAAATAATGATGGGGTGTTTTTTCTTTTTTTGTTGGGTACACTTGGACCCGACCCGATGAGGAAGACGTGAATGTGGTGGGAATCTAATGTAATGCGTGAATACGACAATGGATTAATAATTAATGTGCCCCCTAATCTAATTAATATGAAAACAATCATAAAATAGATTTGAAATGGTCCCTTCCTCGCCGCTTTTTATTATTTTAAACTATCATGCCTTTAATTTCTCAAACAAAATAGAAAAGAAAACGATCCTTTGTATTAATTAGATCTTTTGTTTCTTGTTTGTATAATATAATTAAGGATGCATTACCGAACATGGACGGCCGGCCCCTTAATTTCTTCCTCTACCACTTTTATTATTAATTCCCTGGATAATTATATAAATTTATGGAATCAACCAATTATAAAACAATATTTCTGGTAATTAAAAAGTGGGCTGGTCAAACCTCCCAACAAATAGTGATATTTAGTTATAAGTATTTTGAAATTTAGAGTTTTGAATTGATTTTGTTGAATAAAATTTTGTGAGGGAGAGAGGAAAGGAAAAAGGAGTGAAGAGGTGGGATATTTAGTTATATGTTGGCGTAAGGTGGGTGGATGGGCATGTCTCCTCCTCCTTCGGGGTGTGTCATGCATGAACCAGCTACCCAATTCCAGGCCTCCTAATGTAATCAAAATCCAAACGGGGGCAATAATGAGGATATAATTGAGTGGAAGCTGGGGGCAGTGAAACGTAAATGTCAAGAACAGTAAGAGTAACAGTGAATGAATTTGGGGTGAGGGCGTGACATTGAGAGAGAGTTGCAGTTGCATGCATGGGATCAAATATGCCCATTTGGGGTATTATTATTATTATTATTATTATTATGGAAGGCGGCATTGTTTCTGCATCTGCCGTCTAGCTTATATATACATGGTTTTGTTTGTGGGTAATTTGGTAGGTGCATGGGTAATTGGCTTTCATTTCCGTTCATTGAACGCTATGGATTGAGATTGATTACATAAGGTTAATTGACCAAGTTCCGATGTACCGACACTTTCCACGTGCTCTCAACTCTCTCTGTCACCCAACTTATGTTACTGATACTCACTCTCTCTCGCTTTTAATTTCCACCTCACGTGACCAACGCACCCCTATCAAATGCACTCTAATCCAACCCCAACTCCATCTACATGGAGCTATTTCGGATTTCACTGTGTTAAGATAAAACATATGAAAACAGCTCTATAAATTTCTTTAAAAGTTTATACTCCATCAAAAAAAAAGAATTTACCTCCAGTGAATGGTAAAAAAAAAAGAAAAAAAAGAAAAAAATAATAGGAGCTGCTTTTGCATATCTGTATGGAAAATCGCAAACCCCAAGGGTGAAGGTGGGTGAATACCGCCTTTCCCTTTGTGCGGCGCATCATAATTCATAAACCACTTCCTTCTTCTGCCTTCCCACTTCACTTTCTTCTTCCTCATCTTCACTATTATATTCCGTTCATTTTTCACTTTCTTCGATGCTTCTTTCCGTGAACTACACTGATGAAGACTGGATTTAGGTATGCTTCTTCCCTATTTTACTTTACCATTATTTTAGGGTTTTGAAATTGAAATTGAAATTGAAGTAATAGTTGCAGCGATGAATCAAAGGAAAGGGAACGTGTAAGAAAGAGAGATGGTATGCGTGGAGGTTGCGTAATTAAAGGCAGGCATGTTTTTGGGGGGAGTTTAGAGCTGACAAAGGTGTTCTGTCGTTGAACAGTAGAGATGGGAAGAGATGGGAAAACGATTTCACCGAGGTTTGGTAAGTGATAGTGTATGCATCCATCGCCTCCAGGAAATCGTTTGGGAGTGGATACCTAATCGATTTGACAAAATTATTGGGTCGTTGTTGTTGGATCCGATGGGTGTGTAGAAGCTGTATAAATTAAAAGTAAATTGAAGAGGAAGGAAGATGAGAATGGCGGGGTACAGCGAAGAAGGAGGAGCGGGTTCACGCTACGTGCAACACCACCACCACCACCATCATCATCAACTTCTGAATCCGGAACTGCATCTGGACACGCCCTCCTCCTCCTCTATTCCATTTCCTCATCCTCATCTATTCAACCATTCCAATCACTCCGACGATGGTGATGATAATAATCATACTAATAATAATACTAATCCCTCTCAAAACCAACACGCCTCCCTTCGCCGCCCTCGTGGCCGTCCTCCTGGATCCAAAAACAAGCCCAAGCCTCCCGTTATCCTCACTCGCGATAGTCCCAACGTCCTCGGCTCTCATGTCCTCGAGGTCTCCGCCTCCGCTGATATCGTCGATAGTCTCTCCAATTACGCCCGCCGCAGAGGGAGAGGACTCAGCATCCTCTGCGGCACTGGTACTGTCGCCAACGTCACGCTCCGTCACCCATCTGCCTCTCCTGCGGCTACCGTCATCACTCTTCATGGCAGGTTCGAGATCCTCTCCCTCACAGGCACTGTGCTTCCCCCGCCAGCTCCCCCGCAGGCAGGTGGACTCTCTATATTCCTAGCCGGGGCACAAGGGCAGGTGGTTGGAGGGACGGTGGTGGGGCCCTTGGTGGCTTCGGGGACGGTGATTTTGATGGCGGCGTCCTTCTCCAACGCCGTGTTTGAAAGGTTGCCTGTGGAAGAAGAGGAGGAAGGGGGAGTGCAAGTTCAACCGACGGCGTCGCAGTCGTCGGGAGTGACCGGAGGCGGACAGATGGGGGAGGGCGGTGGGAATGCAAAGGAGGGGAGCGGCGGCGGAGTTGGGTTCCTGGGCAACAGTACAATAGCGGGATATCCTCCATTTGCAGGGGATTTGTTTGGTTGGGGAAGTGGAAGTGGAAGTGGAAGTGGGAATGCCACAAAGCCTCGTCAGTTGTAATGTTTAATTAATGGTGATTAGGGTTTTTAGTTTAATATAATATGTG
This sequence comes from Cucurbita pepo subsp. pepo, assembly GCF_057944985.1. NCBI lineage: Eukaryota > Viridiplantae > Streptophyta > Magnoliopsida > Cucurbitales > Cucurbitaceae > Cucurbita > Cucurbita pepo. The sequence goes on from NC_141803.1 coordinate 124,245, forward strand.
GTGTTGTGTTGAATGTTTGTAATAATTAATGAAGAATAGGAAGAAGAAGAAGAAGATGTTGATGGTTGGTTTGTGTGGTTTAAGAAGTGCGATGCTTCTCGTTGGTCACAGATTTGGAGGCGGTGAGTTGAAGATAGGATGGAATGAATTAGTTGATCTCCTTTTCCATTCCACCTGCTTTGCTTTCTCTTCTTACTTTCACACCTGTCTTCAATATTCCCAGTAGTGAGGGTTGTGGAGTATGAATTTAATTTACACACAATTTGGTTGCTTTTTTGTTTTTGTTTTTGTTTTCAGGGTTTGTGTCATGCCTGTCATAAACAATATATATATATGTATATTATATGCTTTCCTTCCACAGTTTCCAATACACAGATACCTCCTGTCTGCAGAAAACCCCAATTAAGGACTGGGTTTGTTTTGTTATTCAATCAAAAGTTATTGGGTGTTAGAATAAAGAGAAGCTGCAGGTTGCTCTGGCAATTAGGTCAACTTTGTGCATTTTCATACTTGGAATCATGTTTCTTAATTCCATTTCGGAATTGGAATAACTTCACTTTCACTCACCTTTAAAACCTGTGCTTCGTGTTTCCTTTCCTTTTTCTAATTCCTTTTTAAATATAATTTCTTACAAATTTATCTCCAAAATTCATAATTGTTTTAATACGCATTCAATTGTATTTAAACTTTACAAATATAGACACTAAATTAAAAGGTTAAGAAGAGTCGCCATTTCCTCCTATAATTTTGTACTCATCTTCTATCTTACACCAAATTTAAAGGGATAAGAATCTTCAAGCATAGGTGTTTGTGTTTGTTGAGTCTAATCTGTACCATTGATGCATGTGAGATGCAACTTCTTGAGATGCAACTTCTTGAGACACAACTTGACTCATTCAGTTGTTATCTGAGTTTGAGATTTTAATGGATAGATACAATTCTAACTGAGTTTGAGATTTTAATCAATACAATTCTAACTGAGCTTGAGATTTTAATCAATACAATTCTAGCCTCTATTGATATTTGAATTAGTAAATATGATTTGATATTCCTATTTTAGTTTAGAGTCAAAATGAGTTGATCCAATAATTATAATAGATAATAACTTTGATAAAATTCAAAAGTTAAAAACATTCATTTGAATCTCAAAGTTAAGGAACACAAATACATACACATTAATGTTAACAGATGCTCGTAATGGGAGCTACCGACGCTGTCTTGTTAACCGTAAATTACACGATAACATTCTATTATGATTAGTGGTTTGGATCTTGAGAGTATCATTATTTAAAAAAAAAAAAAACAAGTATCACTATTTTTGATGTGCACTTACACAATGATTTATGGCTACACTTTCAGAAATATATTAAATAAGTGTTATGTTCAAATTTGGGTTAAAAAGAGATAGAAATGTAAAGAGAGACTAAAATCCAACCCAAAGGAGTGAGGCCGAATAGTATTTACATTACGTGATTAGTGTATGTTCATACATTTGTTGGGCCGAAGACTTAAGTCGAGGATGGGCCCAAAGACATGAAAAGTCCAGTACCCACGTGAGGTTGGAGAGTGGATTTCTAGTGATTCCAGGAGGAGGGCTGGGGAATCGCTTCCCGGGATCGGACGGAACGGCGGGGTTGGAGCCACTGCTTCTCACCTGCCAACGCAACGTTTGGAAGTCCGGATAATTACCTCCTGTCCGACTGCACTACGCAACTCCAACACACAGAATTAGGGTTTTTCACTGCTCTTTCCTTCCCGCCCTCGTTAACCTGGTTAGCTTTTCTTATTTCCTAGTTTCTCCGATCCATACTGTTCCTGTATCTAGCTGTTTAAGCCCCTGTCACAATCTTTTCCCTCCCTAAATTCGCTGTTGGATTTGAATCAGGTCCATCCTAGATTCAATACCGCATCAATACGTCGCATTAGGCACATTCGATCAGTGAAGGGAGGCCATATCGTAGTCTCGAAGCCTTAGCGCCGCCCCGGTTAATCGCTAGTTGGGGCTATTCTGACACTTGCCTTTCATTTTCCTTTTGTTTTCTTTCGTTTCTTTTTGTAAGCTTTGTAGCAGTAAGCAATGGAGGAGGGGAAAAGTAAATCTAGGAGAGACGATTTGGAGAACCCAAAGAAGAGTCATCGGGACCGCGATAGGGAAAGGGATAAAGAGAGAAACGGTGATAGAGGCAGAGACAAGGAGAAGAGAGATCGTGAGAGTCGACGTTCTGAGAGGGAAAAGAGTGTCGATTCTGAAGAGCAGCAGTATGAGAGGGAGAAGGAAAAACTTAGAAGGGACAAGGATAAAACACGGAGTCGGGATGACGAAAGAGATAGAGCTAGGGTTAGGAGGAAGGATAGAGATAAGGAAAGGGACAAGGACAAAGAAGATAGGGGGAGGGAGAGAACGAGGGACAAGGAGAAGGAGAGGGACAAGGAGAAGGAGAGAGACAAGGAGAAAGAGAGAGACAAGGAGAAGGATAGAGAAAAGGAGAAGAGGGAAAGGGCAAGGGAAAAAGAGAGAGAGAAGAGAGAACGCATCAAAGAAGATCGTGAGAAGGACAGAGACAGAGAGAGGGAGATGAGAGAACGTGAGAGAGAGAGGGAAAAGGAAAGAGAGAAGGATAGAAGGAAGCGACGGGAAGTTAGCGATTATAGTGATGATGACTCTACTGACCATGGTAGGAAGCGACGTAGGAGAGACGATGACGACCATAGAGCTCACGAAAGCAATAGCAGGATAAATAAGCAGAGAGATCACAGTGAAGAGAGTCCACGAGAGAAGAGTGAAGAAGATGCAACTGATAAGAATGAAACAAAACCAACTCGTGAAGAGGAGCTGGAAAATGAACAAAGGAGGTTGGATGAAGAAATGGAAAAACGAAGGCGAAGAGTTCAGGAGTGGCAAAAGTCACGAAGATTGAAGGAAGAAGCTGATGGAGATAAGCAGGGTGAACCGAATGCTGATGAACCGAAATCTGGCAAGACATGGACCCTTGAAGGTGAGTCTGATGATGAGTATGAGAATGCGAGACCCACCGAGGCAGATATGGATGTGGATGAAAATTCTAAGCCGCTTGTAGAAGGTGAGCAGGTTGCAGATGACTTCAACAATGGCAACGAAGCAGCTGGACCTCCACCGCAAGATAGCAGTAATGGTGATGCAGGCGATGAGGAAATTGATCCTCTGGATGCTTTCATGAACTCCATGGTATTGCCTGAAGTGGAGAAGCTAAACAAAATCGAGGCCCCCACAATTAATGACAATAAATTTGCAGAGTTGAAGAACAGAGACAAATCAAGTGATCAAAGTGGTGGTAAACCCCAAAGAAGAACTTCAAATAAATCAATGGGTAGAATAATTCCTGGTGAAGATTCTGACACAGACTATGGAGATCTTGAGAATGATGCAGATACTGTAGAAGATGAAGATGATGATGAGTTCATGAAAAGGGTCAAGAAGACAAAGGCTGAGAAGCTCTCTATTGTGGACCATTCAAAGATGGATTATCAACCTTTCCGAAAAAACTTCTATATTGAAGTGAAGGAGATATCGAGGATGACTTCTGAGGAAGTTGCTGCTTATCGGAAGCAACTGGAATTGAAGATACACGGAAAGGATGTTCCGAAGCCTGTTAAAACCTGGCATCAAACTGGACTTACGAGTAAAATTTTAGAAATGATTAAAAAACTTAACTACGAGAAGCCAATGCCGATACAAGCTCAGGCATTGCCAATAGTCATGAGTGGTCGAGATTGCATAGGTATTGCCAAAACTGGATCTGGAAAAACACTTGCATTTGTTCTTCCAATGCTGAGGCATATCAAGGATCAACCACCTGTTGTACCCGGTGATGGTCCTATCGGGCTTATCATGGCTCCTACCAGAGAGTTGGTCCAGCAGATCCATAGTGATATAAAGAAATTTTCAAAGGTTCTGGGTCTAAGGTGTGTGCCTGTATATGGCGGTTCTGGCGTTGCCCAACAAATTAGTGAGCTTAAGCGTGGCACTGAAATAGTAGTTTGTACTCCTGGAAGGATGATTGATATACTCTGCACTAGTGCAGGGAAAATAACAAATCTGCGTAGAGTTACATATTTGGTTATGGATGAAGCTGATAGGATGTTTGACATGGGTTTTGAACCTCAGATTACTCGAATTGTTCAAAACATTCGACCAGACCGTCAAACTGTACTATTTTCTGCTACTTTTCCTCGTCAGGTTGAAATTTTGGCCCGCAAAGTGTTGAACAAGCCTGTTGAAATACAGGTTGGTGGGAGGAGTGTTGTGAATAAGGACATCACACAGCTGGTTGAAGTGAGGCCCGAAAATGAGAGGTTCTTGAGACTGTTAGAGCTATTGGGAGAATGGTATGAGAAGGGCAAGATTCTAATTTTTGTCCATTCACAGGAAAAATGTGATGCCCTTTTTAGGGATCTCCTTAAGCATGGTTACCCTTGCCTCTCACTCCATGGAGCCAAGGATCAGACTGATCGTGAGTCTACCATATCGGATTTCAAAAGCAATGTGTGCAACTTGTTAATTGCAACTAGTATTGCTGCCAGGGGTTTAGATGTCAAGGAGCTGGAGCTAGTGATCAATTTTGATGTTCCAAACCACTATGAAGATTATGTTCATCGTGTTGGACGCACAGGTCGAGCTGGTCGTAAAGGGTGCGCTATCACATTTATTGCCGAGGAAGATTCAAGATATGCACCAGATCTTGTGAAAGCATTGGAACTCTCCGAGCAAGTTGTTCCTAATGATCTGAGAGCACTTGCTGATAGTTTCATGGCAAAGGTTAATCAGGGACTGGAGCAGGCCCATGGAACTGGATATGGTGGCAGTGGATTCAAATTTAATGAGGAAGAAGATGAAGTGAGGAGGGCAGCAAAGAAAGCGCAAGCTAAAGAATATGGTTTTGAGGAGGACAAATCAGATTCAGAAGACGAAGATGATGGTGTCCGGAAGGCAGGTGGCGATATCTCACAGCAGGCAGCTTTGGCCCAAATAGCTGCTATAGCAGCTGCCACTAAAGTCAGTGCAGCTTCCATCACAACTCCCAGCTCTGCTGCTCAGCTACTTCCAAATGGCGGATTACCTGTTTCTCTGCCCGGTGTTCTTGGGCTTGCAATTCCAGGAACAACAGCAGTTATTCCTGGTGCAACATTGCCTGCAGTTGCTAATGATGGGGCCGCTGCAAGGGCAGCATTAGCAGCTGCAATGAACTTGCAGCACAACCTGGCCAAGATTCAAGCTAGTGCAATACCTGAACACTATGAAGCAGAATTGGAAATTAACGATTTTCCACAGAATGCTCGATGGAAGGTAACCCATAAGGAGACTTTGGGCCCAATTTCAGAGTGGACTGGAGCTGCTATTACTACTAGGGGGCAGTTCTTCCCACCTGGCAAGATTGCTGGACCTGGAGAGCGCAAGCTATACTTGTTCATTGAAGGTCCAACTGAACAATCTGTTAAGAGAGCTAAAGCTGAGTTAAAACGCGTTCTTGAGGATATTACAAACCAAACATTGTCACTTCCCGGTGGATCACAACCAGGCAGATACTCAGTTGTTTAAGTGTGAGAACTTGATCTTTACTTTGAAGGCATGGTTTACTTGATTCCCTCTACTGCTGGAAATATGCACGTTTCACGTGCTTTTCCTCCCTTTCTTTTTTGCTGTTTTCAAATTGAGAAACAAAAAATCTATTAGCTTAGCCAGGAGCGTTGTATTCTCTCGATTTCTAATTCTTCTTAGCCTTTTAATATCTTGTATAATTTTGGCCTAGATGTAAGATAACATTAATATACATATTTAAATGTTCTCCTCTTTTGATTTTTGTTCTGTTTTTCTTTTCCTATGGTGCGAGGGATGTTATATACCATACCTAGATCGCATGTTCAATATTGTCTCTTCACTCTTTCCTTGCAATAGTGGCTATCAGATGCAATTATGGTGCGCCACCCTTTGCGTCAGTGTTCCAGACATCCTTGCTCAATTTGATCAATGCTCCAGCGGGGCGATATTGTTACCATATTTCATCTATTAGAGTCTATTATCATTCTTTTGGGTTTATTTGAATTTTCTTTTTCCTTTTTCCAGGTTTAATTCAGAATGCTGCCGCCAATTGGTTTTCTTCCTTGATCTTCGTGATCTGATTTTCAGCTGGGATGTTGAAATTCCTCAAGTTGGTGCCCTCAAGTTATAGAAGGTCACGGTTATCATATCTGGTTTATGAAATAATTCATATCTTGAATTGTTGATCGCCCATACAAGTATTGTATTTCATAATTTAAATATTTCCAGTTTTCAGAATGTTGCCTTTTATCTGATCCTTAGATTCTTAGACGTTTCTACCGATTTGCTGTGCTTGTCAAGAATCTCTAACCTCATTGTGGTACGAAAACTTGCGTATTTTTGGGATCCTATCATTTGTTGAAATTGTTCTTTCCTTTCCGTTCTCTTTGTTTCCCATTTCTATGCTAGGAATAGTATTGTGAGTGGATTGTTTTTTGTTTTGTTTTGTTCTGTTCTGTTCTGTTCTTTTTAGAAAACTCGAGTAGAAAGAATAATGGGTGAGCTCCGGGAACCATATTTCTTCCTCTACTTTATACCGAACTACCTAGAGAATGCCGAAATAAGAATGATTGATCGTTTCGTACTTAATTGAAATGATCGAGCGCAAATTTTGTCAACCACAGGCATTTGTGATTGCAGGTTTGTGAAATCTTGGGAAAGCCTATGCCAAACCCTGCTCGGACGGAAGCAATTAAGGAGGTGGTGGGAGGTCTATGGTCGGGTTTATGATTCCTGCCCCGATGGCCTCCCTCCCAGAGGAGAGTAGTCAGAAAGTCCTTCCTTATCCTTCTGAATATTTTGGTTGTTTCCACTATGAGATAATGGTTTTCCTTGTAGGCTTCTTCTTATGCAGCCAAGCGATGGAAGATGATTTGAATCATTTGGGCTGCACATTGTTGTTCATGGAGGAAGCTTGCGTCTGGAACGACGTTGTTCTTCAAGTGGGTAAGCGTATGGATCCGTTGTTGTTCCAACTTGCTAAGTTAGCTGGATGGTCTTGCATGAAGTCCTACGATCTCAGTCACCGTTGATTTGTTTTTGTTCTTTTAGTTGGTTTGCAAAGTTCATTGAAAATAATTAAAATTGAAAATAATTGATGCCCAAGTTTTCTTTTATAGTCATTGTTCGTGTGAGGTCACATATATTAAAAATCATTAGGGAGAAAATTTACTCTCTTTTAAACGACAATGATTATTTTAGTTGTGGATTTCAAAATTTCAGCCATTTTTTAATAACTTGAATCTTTTATTTTATTTAATTCACATACAAAGGCCTATCATGCATGACATGGACATGAATTTTTTAAGCATACATATGACAGGATGTAAAATTACTTTACCAATTGAATAGACATTAATGATTGGTAATCATGTATTTTTTAAGCATGCGTAAATGACAGGATATAAAATTACTTTATGAAATGAATAGACATTAATGATGGATAGAAAATTAAAAAACAAAATCATTTGGTAATAAAATTACTTTACCAAATGAATAGACATTAATGATGGATAGAAAATTAAAAAACAAAACCATTTGGTAATTTGACGTAGACATTTCTTTAGGCAGACAATAATTAAGATTATAAATGTGACACTTATGGTTGGTATGAAAAAAGTGGCATGACATGTGAATCATATGTGCCATTATGAGTATGTGAGTTGAATATTCATTAAAAAAAACATAAATTAATTTTAATAGTTACTATTCAAAAAAAGAAATAAAATATGAAAAGCAGTACAATGCATTTGGCAGTAGATGATTGGACGTTTATTAGGTTGGAAGAGTAAATGAGAGAAGTTTGTTAACGTGTAAAAGAGGTGCATTATTTGATTACCACATTTAAAATTAATTAAAATTTAATTTTCCCTTTCTCTGTCCATCTACCTAATCTCTGTTCATTTATTGGTTCTACATTGTCGGTGGAGCGAAACAAATCAAACTTCATTTAATTGTTTAATTTATTAATATTTTAGCAGGATAAAAAATAAAAATAATTTGGGGTATATATGTATTAAAAAAAAAAAAAAAAAAAAAAAAAAAGTAGGCGAGTCCAAATTTGCTTTCCCCTGTCCCGCAGCCTTTTGATTAATATAAGAATAAAATAGTTTAAAAAAGAAGAGGAAAAAGAAAAAGAAAAAGAAAATGGAAAAGGAATCTACGGAAACTTTCGAAACGTGGCAGAAGAAACGTGGAGATTTGACACAGTTAAGGTGTCTTTTCTTTTTTAAGGAGCGAGAAACTTGTCCACGCTTTTTCAGCGTGAAGGTTTGATCCTTGTAGTGGACGACACCAGCTTCCGATCTGCTTCTTAAACCAATACCACCATACTTTTTTCGACAAATCCCTCCACCATTCCCTTCTTCCTTCTCCTCAATCTTGTTGCGTTCAATCTTTCACCCCCACACCAACCCTGCAACCCCAGCCATGAACTTCCTCAGCCTCTTCATTGCCGCTTCCATTCCCGTTCTCAAAGTGCTTCTCATTACAGCGCTTGGCTCTTACCTGGCTCTCCCACACATCAACATCTTGGGCCCCGACGCCAGAAAGTATTTGAATGAAGTTAGCACTTCTATTCCCTTTTCCTTTCCCTTTCCTCCCTCTTATCTTTCCTCTTCCTCGATTCATGCTTTCTTTTCCACAGGTCACTTTTTATGTCTTCAATCCCGCGCTCGTCTCCTCCAACCTTGCCGAAACTATTACATATCACAGCATGGTCAAGATGTTTGTGTTCCTGGAAATGATTTCAGATTTGAATTTCACACATCTGTGGCTCCTCAAAATTGAATGCTCTGTTGTGTTTGCACAGGTGGTTCATGCCTTTTAACATCCTCATAACTTTCGTAGTGGGATCTCTATTTGGTTGGATTGTGATCCAATTGACCAACCCACCTCCTCATCTCCGGGGTCTCATCCTCGGGTGCTGCTCCGCTGGTACAACTCCCCTCCCCCACTTCCCTTGTTTCGCATCATATTCTCTGTTTCAACCTAAACCCGTAAACCCACGGGGTTTTGCTTTTCTTCATGATTGAACAGGAAACTTGGGCAACATTTTTCTGATTATATTACCCGCGGTTTGTAAAGAAAAGGGAAGCCCGTTTGGGGCCTCCGACGTCTGCACCACTTATGGATTGGCTTATGCTTCACTTTCAATGGCGGTGTGTTCCCTTCAAATCGTTCTATTTTCATATTTTCATATGTTGTGAGGCTTTGCGTAATTGCTTGTTTATTAACTTAACTCTAAGCTCCTTTGGTGATGCATTTCAGATAGGAGCCATTTTTTTATGGTCATTTGTATACAATATTGTTCGAGTGTCTTCAAGGAGGCCCGCCGCTGATCCCAGGTTTAATGACTTGCCCATCAGTGCTAGATGCTCCGAAGCCTCGTTGATAGAGGAGCCATTGATTCACAATCAATCACTTGATGATGATGATGATTCTTCTCAGAAATTATTAGTTTTGGAGGACGATGAAGTCATCTTCTCTTCGGAAGCGAAACATGAGGTGTTCTTTGGAATGTTTCTTCTTGCCCATCATTGCTTTCGTTCTCATTTTAACATTTTGGAGTCAAGTAATATAACACGTTATACAAATGCAATGGCAGGTTTCTGCTGCAGTCAGAATAAGGACATTCATTGAATCGCTTAATTTGAAAGCATTGTTTGCCCCTTCAACAACTGGAGCGGTATGTGGTGACATGAACTGAGTATTCATATCTGATATAAACATTCCAACATACTCATCATGCTCTTGTCTCTATACAGATTGCTGGCTTTGTGATTGGCCTCATCCCTCAACTTCGAAACTTGTTGATCGGTGCGGATGCGCCTCTGCGTGTGATCGATGACTCGGCTGCCTTGTTGGGGTATCAAATTTTCTTGAAGCAATGTTATGCTCTCTAGTAGCATTGTAAGCAGAACACCCAATATTCATCTTTTAGTTTGAGGATTTTAAATGCTCCTTGTGACTGCAGAGATGGAGCCATTCCAACTGTGACACTAATCGTAGGAGGGAACCTTCTAAGAGGTACAACAACTGAAGTATATGAATATAAACCAGCTATAGTCTCAAAACTGGAAGAGGGAATATTATGCATTGTTTTGGTGAATGTCCAGGTTTGCGAGGATCGGATTCGGAGTTGAAGAAATCCATCGTCGTCGGTATTGTTTTCGTTCGTTATGTTGCACTGCCTCTGACCGGAATTTTGATTGTGAGAGGAGCTGCAAACTTTGATTGGGTGGGAACCGATCCCTTGTATCTGTTTGTTCTTCTGCTTCAATTTGCAGTCCCCCCTGCAATGAACATTGGTAAAAAAACATAATACTCTGCCTGTTGGCTGTGAATTGTGTATGTTCTTATTGAAAACCAATGGTATTTTGCATTCAGGAACAATCACTCAATTGTTCGGAGCAGGAGAGGCAGAATGCTCCGTTATTATGCTGTGGACATACGCCTTAGCTTCAGTTTCACTCACACTTTGGTCCACCTTCTTCATGTGGCTCGTGGGTTGATCGATTCTCCATCAACAACGGCAACAAAACTTCATCGAACTTTTGTCCTCAGCATCTTACGCCATGTCCACCAGAAATGTAAGAGCTACTTAGAGATAGGCAGCATGCGCGTATAGTAAGTAGGGTCTTTACAACAAACCTTTTTGTGGTTACATTTATTCATTCATTTATAAGTAATAAAAGTTACTTTACATTACAAAGCTTTTAGTATTTATAGGGCCAAAAATATAAAACTCTCGAGGACATCACACAGAAACAAAAAAAAAAAAGCAATGCCCCACACCACTCATCATCAGCATCTCAGCTATTTTGTTTAATGAATTTAATAAGTTTTTAGTGGCAGTGGTTGTTGATTCTTTCATGGGTAATGTTAAAAAGTCTGTGGGTGTTGATTCTATCTACAAAATAAACATTTGTTAATGGGCACATTAGTGGATTGTGGGACAATTGTAGATATGTCTTGTTCAACATCAGCATATCCCCCGTGTTTTGAGCTGTTAAAGTTTTGCAATCCCAGTACCTCCCCTTCCAGCTCTTTAATTTTTGGAGCATAACCCTTGACCAATTCACAATTCCAGCCACGGAAAACGGTTAGGATCTCATGTCCCAAAAGAAATGTGTTCTTTTGTGCAAGCAAATCTAAGAAAGTAAAAGTTGCATCAGACCTTATCGGAGTTGGATTCAATCTCGTCTAAAGATTTTTCATTCCACACCAATTCAATTGTCTGAAACAGTGGTCGGCACCTTCTCCATTTCTCTCTCTCTCTCCCTTTCTCCACAGAAAAGGAATTGAGAGGCAGTCAAGTATGTTACTTGTCCCTAGTGCCAATATGTTTTTGAAATTCAAATTTATAAAGTTAGCAATAGGAACCCTTGAAGCCCAGGTCCTTGCTTTTGTTTTTTTTTTTTTTGTTCTGAAGCCTTTCAATTTGTTTTCCCTTTTTGTTTTTCATGTCAGCTAATTTTCCTGTATTATTTGGTAGGTGTATTGGATTTTTCTTGCTCATTTTCCCCCAATTCTGTCTTATTCCTTTGTTTATTTATTTATTTGTAATTTTGGAGAATCTTTATTCTTTACTGTGAAATTCAAAATTGGAAAATAATTTCTTACTCAATGATGCGGGTTTTCTTCTTCCTCGGTGGCGGCTGTTAAGATGTGTGCTTAAAAACGATAATTTTCTTGTTCCACTTTTACTGATTTTGTTCAGAGGTTTAAGGTCCCATAGGTGTTTTGTTTTGGGTTTTTTCAGTATAATATAATGAGTTTCTTCTGATTTTAGAATCCCTATTTCAATATTCCGTTTTCTTTTTCTTTTCTTTTCCTTTCTTTTCTTTTCTTTTCTTTTTTTTGGAAAAATCGCATTTCCCGCATTCTAAATTCCCGGGTGGACCCTAAACAGAGAGACGAAAAGGAATCTGTAGAAGCTTTAAAATCTTGTTAACGGTGGTTCCTTCCCAAGTTCTCCAAGTTTTCGTGCTTACCATTTGAGTTTCTTTTGAAGACGGCCGGTTGAATGGAAGAGGTTCAATATGGATTTATGTTCTTTTTTTGTTTGGTGAGGTATTGGGTCTTCTTTGTATCCAACTTTAGTTCCGGCGAAGGAGAACAATGTCGGATACCGGAGTAATGATCAGCCGCAAACCCTTCAACATGGGTCTCCAGATGAGTTCAGTACAATCGCAACAGCCGGTTTTGCCGGGCATGCATTCGCCCTTTGGCACCGACGGCCTCTACAACCCCGCTGCCGCCGCCTCTCCCACCTACCAGCCCTCCATCGTCGGAGTTACTGGTAATGCTGGTGCCGGTGAATCTGCCCGTGAAGGTTTCGTTGACATGAATGCGCAAGGCGAGCCTGTAAAGAGGAAGAGAGGGAGGCCTAGGAAGTATGACCCAGATGGCAGTATGGCGCTGCCTCCTGCAGTTCCCTCTGCCGTCGCAACTCAGTCCAGTGGAGGTTTTTCTCCTCCTCCCACCTCCGTGCCAAATTGTTTGAAGAAAGCCAGAGGGAGACCCCTGGCTCTACCAACAAGAAGCAGTGTGATGCTCTGGGTAACTTACTTATTCCGCACCCCTTTGTAATTAATTGGCGTCTAGTATTGGTGCTTAACTGATCTGGTTCTTAATATCTAAGATAGTTGCATTGTGTTCGTCCACATTGCTTTCTCTAACATGGAATCTGGTGTTCTGTTTTCTAATGTTACTCTAGTTCCAGTTTGAGTTGGCTTGGAAAGAACAGACGCGCAATAGTTGTGTTTTGTTTTGATAGTGATGGCATTACAAATCAAATGATGTGTTCATTTCAATTATTGCGCTACTACTTTGATGCTAAATAGTCTCAAAGAGAGAGTATTATTACAAACAGGACTTTTCTTCTTCAGCTATCTCTCGTTTGCTAACAACACATAGGGACTGCCCCTTTAACTCCTTGCTCTTTTCAACAATAAGCGCAAGGAGAAGAAGCCTAAAGCAAAAGTCTGCCAAAACCATCCCCTTGAGTTAGCAGGATCCACCTTTCTGGCTAAGAACCATGCATAAGTACCCTCACCAACATGCAGTAGAAAGGCTATAAGAAACACCATTCTCACCACTTGAATTGACCTAAAGAAGAAAAGGCTGATGCCTTTGAAAAATGGAACAGGTCCTACGTCTGGAAGGAAAGCAGCACAAAACATGATGCTCATTCCGACAACACAGAACAGCCACGCATATATTGTTGGCCCATCGAGACTCTTCCTTTTTCTCTCCTGCCAATATGAGATGGTCGCAGCCATGCCCTCCTTTGGTGTCACCATTGGTACATACCCCAGCTCCTCCCTGGCTTTAAGATACGAGAAATAATTACTCACGCCAACCTGCACGATATATGCAAACTAATTAGGATTCAGAGGAGTTCATTAGGAATTCAGCATGGAAGCATTCTCCACATTATTAAGGAGCATTATAGAGATGGTGAAGGAAAGAACGATTTGACCGTGTAATTGTTCCGCAAAATTTGGTTGCAATTAGATGTCAAAACATTCAGCAAGACCATTTGCATTTGCAGGTGCAACAGTAAACAAAAATAATAGTAATAACCTTGTAAATCTCAGGAGGAAGCATCAGGGGATGTGGAAGCCACCATCTATCGAGCCATGGATATAATATTGTGTACAATACAGCAAAAAATTTCCCCAAGAGAAGAGCTTTAGGAACAGGCAGGTAAGAATTTGGCAAGTCATAACCTAAGCTATTGAGCAGAGGCTTCATAAATTCGTAAGAATTAACTGGACAACCTGATGCAAATAGAGAGATTGTCTAGTGATGGAAACAAAACAGCACCATATTGAAGCAAACTACATAGGATGGAGGGGAGGGCTGTGAAAAGTAAGGAAGGGTGCAGAGCTACCATCTGATACATAATATGGCTGGCCAGCAGCTACTGGGGCTCCTCCTTTAAGGGGAATGTCGTCCAAAAGCCCCACGCATGCCAATATCAAAGCCAGCACGAGATTATCCACATAGATCCAGTCAGTTTTAGCACTTGGCTTCCCAACCCTAAAGTGTAGCAAGCCTAACTTTGCCAAGGAGACCAACCTAGGAAAATGCCTCTCTTCCCCTGGTCCGTAGATAGCACAAGAACGTATAGCACAGGTGTAAAGACATTTGCCATTCCTGTTCCTACAAATGAAAAGCACGAGCAAGAAAATAATGGCATGGGCATTGTAAAAATGCAATGACAACTTGGATGGATGCTATAAGTTTTATTTAATCAAATTTTCATTTTTCCTTTCGCAAATCCTCAGTCACATCAGAAGATATCCTAACGACTGCACCAAGAGCAATCCCAATACCATGGAAGTTACGAAGATAGCTATATATCCATATATATCCTAGAAAATTGACTTACTTTAAGGGGCGTCCGTTGGTCTTCAAAACTAACTGTTCTGCAATGGATTTACTTCGAGCATATGCATCAACATGATCATCAATTGGGAAATAAGGTAATCCCTCATTGCCATTAACAATCTCTTGACCTCCAAACACTACATTATACGTGCTCATATAAACGAGCCGCCTAACGCCGTACTCCAGGCAAGCATCCAAGACATGGCATGTTCCATTAATATTAACCTCATCGATGCGACCAACTTGAAGCATTTCTTTCCCCGACAATCCATATGCCGCCAGGTGGAATACACAATCAGCACCACGAACAGCTCTTTCCACATCCTTTTTACAGGTAACATCCCCTACATGACTGCAAGAGTTAACATCGAGAGAAGCCTAGTGTGTTGTACTCAAGTTTACTTTTAATTACTACTAGAGAGATTGCAGCAGATACGCATTACTGAATATGCAAATCATCGAAAATTCCGACAAGACCGTTCTAGGGGAAAGGAATGAAAGCCATAAAAAGATTTCAATAGAGACAAGTAGCGCCAGGATGATCGAAGTGCATGCGTACAGATGAAAGATTATAGTCGCGCCTCCAAGGCTAATCGCAAAACAAACAGTAAAAGAGGGGGACCTAATTGCAGAAAGGAATGAACCTTGGATGATTTTGACTCCGTGAATCTTGAGGTCGTCGGACCAAGGAGAAGCTGGTCGGAGGTCAAAGGCTCGGACCTGGAGAGCACCTCTACGGACAAGCTCTAAGCAGAGGGCGGAGCCGACGAAGCCCAATGCGCCGGTAACAACGAAGGTGTTGGCTTCAATGCCTTCATTGGCGCTCAAATGCATCTCGTGAGATCGAAATTTGGAGTAATTACAGACAGTATCAGCGACTTTGACAAAATCTCAGAGAAAACCAAGTCTTCCAGAGAATTTAAGATCCAGCCTATTTCGTTTTAACTCAAAACTGGTTTGGCGTTAAAAATTAAGTTTCTGAAAGTATCCATAGAATTTTTGGACTTTAAAAATTTTCATTTTAAGTAATGATTATTTATTTATTTATGATATTTGTAGATTTGTTCATATAACTGGATTCAACTCAACTAAATCGATTAGGGGGCAAAATTTTACATGGTTAATTGACTTTTTTTTTTCTTTTCAATGTAGGGCGTATGGGAGGAGTTTCGCAAATTTTGAAATTTCTTAAGACCCAAACTCGAACAAAAAAAGCATCACGCTTCTTAAGTAAGTGCCACCTCGGAACCTTGAATTTTGTTATGTTCATGAAAATATGATGTAAGAAGCATGAAATGAGTTGATTTGATGTATATAAGAGAACATTAAATGAAATAATGCATGTTTATCAAGAAATGAACTGTCGAGCTATGATTTGATCTAAATTTAGAGTATATAAACATGTTATAGGAAACTTATTCTCAAAAGTTTGAGTATGAAATGACTTGAGATGACACATGTTGAATGCTATTATACATGTTTAGTGGACTTGATAGTCAGAGATCTGGATGACTATGGAACCGACATAATTTACTGTTTATAGTAATCTATGGGGTTACTTAGGAAATTTACTAGTTAGCATTCTTATAGCGAACCTATCGTGAATAGCAGGAGTACACAGTTGTACCTTGAAGTTGACCGATCTTTAGACTCTTGATTTTTGTTCATACATATGCGTTAGCGGTTACACGAGAACGGTACTCGATTGTCAGGGATTTAGATAACTATATAACCGAGTTATTTTATTGTTGATAGTACTTAGTGGGGAGTTCTTGTAAGTTGTCAGTTTGTTTCTTTTGTGTAAACCTACCACGAGTGGCAGAAGTCCACAGCAGTACCTTTGAGATTTAGTTGAATTTTAGAATGCATAAAACTTATGAGTGTAGTATTGGGGTCGCGCCTTGAGGACTTGGAGCTATGATGATGAAAGAGATTAGCAGAAATGACTAACGAACAGACCTAGAGAAGTTTAGAAAAATTGGAGTGGGGAAGGTTGATATAGAAGTAAGAATAAACGAAATTATATTAAAGAAAAGATAAATACAAGTGTGTTTGGTGTGATGCTCCTACAACCAAAAAATGAAATAGAAAGAGAGGCAAAACATAAAAGCAAAAGGAAAAAAAGGTAAAGGTCTAGAAGAAGAAGGATGTGTAGGGGCAGAATCTGAAGGCTCCATAGGCACTAAGGAGCTCGTTTTGGGGGGACCAGAAGTCGGCTTTCAGACCACCTCTCCTAATCGCTTTCAGTATCTTGTTCCGGTGAATGTAGCTCCTCACCGCCACCTTCTGCCTGCCTGCGTCCACCTCCACCTTCTCCACCCCTGCTCATCATTAACATTCACATTATTAACATTCACAGTCCTTCAATTCCTCTTCCTCCTCCTCTCCCTTTTCCCTTTACCTTTCAACTTCGACAGGCTCTTTCTCAGCCTCTTCTCGTGGATTCCGACCATCTCCACTTTCAACTCCACTGTCTGGTACACCGCCCAAACACATTATTAACTCTCCTCACATAATAATAATAATATATAACACTAATCTACATGGATTAAATGGTTACCTCCATGGAAGTGGATGCCTCGAGGAAACAGAGCAAACAAATGGTGGGTTCAAGAGCTGAAGTGCGGAGGAGAAGCGGGGGGGAGGGCAGAAGAGTATATATATATATATATATATATATAGTACACTCAGGCTTCAGCAGAACAAAATGGGGCCAACTCCAATCTTTGCTTTTTCCCAAAGAAACCGACAGACAGAGAACCAAATTACGAGAAGATTCAAGGATCCCCTGTTCTGTCCTGTTCCGTTCTCAAATCAAAGCTATGCTGAAAAGAGCATTTGGTCACATCCTAGCCATCCATTCGGATCAAAAACCCCATCTTTACCTTTATAAAAAAAAAAGGAGACGGAGTCCCCCTGTTCGCAAGTTTGGTATTTTTAGTCTCTGCCTCGTCGATGCCGCATCCTTTTCTTTGGCTTATCTAGAAAGAAATGTCCGACACAGATTCGGAGCAGAGGAGAACCTTAGTCTTCACGAATTTTCAGACACTGGAATCTTCGTTATTTCCAATCCCTTTATCCATTTCTTTCAAAACATAAAAACATATATTAACAGTTTGTAAATGGAAGAAGATGGATATGAAATGCTAGTTTGAAAAAGTCAAATTAAACTAAATAATTTAATTTATTATTATACCCAACAGTCTGAGGGATCAAGGCAGGGAAGAAATGCTCCCCGATTCGCATATTCAAGGTATCTGGAAACCCTTCAAAGCTTCGTCTTCCTCAATAGTCCACGCTCCCATCAAATCAAATCAAACACAACCTTCCTCTTCATCTCATCCTCTTTGATTTCCGCCATTGAAATCTCAATCCTAACCATGGGCCTCAAAGTGCTCTCCGCTCTCGACACTGCCAAAACCCAATTGTACCATTTCAAGGCCATCGTCATCGCCGGGATGGGCCTCTTCACCGACGCCTACGATCTCTTCAGCATCACTCCCGTTATGACCCTCGTCGGACGTGTGTACTACCAGGACAAACACTACGAGATTCCCGCCGCCGTCAAATCCGCTATGCTGGCCGTCGCCCTTCTCGGCACCGCCACGGGTCAAGTGGTGTTCGGCATACTCGGAGATCGAGTGGGACGACGGCGCGTGTACGGACTCGCATTGGCGCTGATGGTGCTGAGTTCCATCGGATGTGGGTTCTCAATCTGCACCACAAGGAGCTGCGTCCTTGTCAGCCTAGGGTTCTTCAGGTTCCTTCTGGGACTGGGAATTGGGGGAGATTACCCATTGTCGGCGACCATAATGTCGGAGTTCGCCAACAAGAAGACACGTGGGGCGTTCATAGCGGCGGTGTTCTCGATGCAGGGATTCGGGATCTTGGCCAGCTCCACGGTGACCATGATCGTGTGCTCCATATTCGATCGGGCCTCCAATTACCCACCCAGTAATCATACCCCCATGGGGGCGGATATTGCTTGGAGGTTGATTCTCCTGCTCGGCGCTCTTCCGGCGGCGATGACTTATTACTGGCGAATGATGATGCCGGAAACCGCCAGGTCAATTCCTTTTTGTTTTCCTCCTTTTCTGAAGTTTGTGTGGAAATTATCGGAGCAACCAAATTGAGCGGTTGACTTTCTTGGTCTTAAAAATAATTCTCAAGAGTAGGTGTTTCTTGATGCAATAATCAATAATCAATCATCATAATTTAGTATTTTAAAAATCCTTTTCCACAAATTAAAAAATTTCAATTTAATTTCTTATTATTTTATTATTGGAGCAATGGAATTTTAGAACAAGAATTGAGCTTCTAAGAAATAAAAATGGCTGATTTTCAAAGAAATTCCATCTTCAAATGCCCAAATTTGATTGGATGACAGATACACAGCTCTGGTTGAGCGGAATGTGGCACAAGCGGCGAAGGACATGGAGAAGGTGTTGGATGTGTCGTTGGCTGATATCACCGAGGACAGCCCTGTTTCCCCTCCCACTCCAAATTTCCCCTTCTTTTCCAACGAATTTCTCCGTCGCCACGGCCGCGACCTTCTCTCCTGCGCCGCCGCTTGGTTCCTCGTCGACGTTGTGTTCTACAGCAGCAACCTCTTCCAATCCAGAATCTACACCCAATTCCTTCCCCCAAAACTCACCCGCAACGTCTACCAAGACGCCTTCAACGAAGCCAAACTCCAAGCCATCGTGGCCGTCTGTTCCACCATTCCTGGCTACTGGGTCTCCGTCTATTTCATCGACCGACTCGGCCGAGTCAAAATCCAAATCATGGGCTTTCTCTTCATGGGCATTGGCTATTTCGCCATCGCCATTCCCTACAACAGATACTGGGACTCCGATCACAAATTTGGCTTCATGGTAATCTACTGCCTCACATTCTTCTTCTCAAACTTCGGCCCCAACACCACCACTTTCATTCTCCCTGCCGAGCTCTTTCCCGCCAGGTTCAGATCCACCTGCCATGGAATCTCCGGCGCGGCTGGCAAAATCGGGGCCATCATCGGGGCCGTGGGGTTCCTTTGGGCTTCGCACGACCGGTCGGATAATGGAATTGGGATGCAGGCGTCGCTGATAATACTTGGTGGGGCGAGTCTGGTGGGAGTGGCGGTGACGTATTTGTTCACCAGAGAGACCACCGGAAGGTCGTTGGAAGAGAACGAGAAGGAAGATGAGTACGCTGGAGTTTGGTTTATAAGGTTGTTTCTCCACAATAATACTGCTTCTGCTTCCTCCCGTCTGTCTGTTGGTGAACACGAGGACATGTCGTCACGTTCAACCGCCAACTCCATTCGAAGTAGTACACCGATCCATTAGAGATGAGTTTCGTTTGATGTAAACGAGTGGCGTGCAGCTTTTGGTTTTGGATTCCATGTATTTAATTTGTTACCCAAATGCAAGTATAATAGATAAGAGGGAGAAGTACAAAAGTATTAATACTCATTTTTGTGAAGGCAGCTCTAAGCTTGGCTTTCAGTTTAAGACTGTTATAATTGTTTGTGTTCAACACACAATGTTACATCCCTACAACATCAACGTCGTCCATGCCCATGGAGAATCTTGGCCTTC
Organism: Cucurbita pepo subsp. pepo; assembly: GCF_057944985.1. Taxonomy (NCBI): domain Eukaryota; kingdom Viridiplantae; phylum Streptophyta; class Magnoliopsida; order Cucurbitales; family Cucurbitaceae; genus Cucurbita; species Cucurbita pepo. The sequence continues at coordinate 144,300 of NC_141803.1, forward strand.
AGATGCTTAGACGTTTTTTGAACAACTTTTAGCCTGCTTTTGTTCAAAAAATTCATCACAGTTCAAAAGATTTCTAGGGAATATAATTTCAACATAATCTCATATTGCAAAACCCAGGGTGAGGTGAGGCCCCAAATTCATCACAACCAGACATTAACACCTCTATCCTCCATCATTTTCAACACTCCCAGTCACGTAAATCTGGAAATTTTGTTTCAATTCAGCAGTGGACAGGACCAAAGGGTTGGTACTATATGGACTGTGTGAATGAAAATGAGTTGTTCTGATAGTGGGATTTCTTCATAGCCACCATTTTATAACTGTAAAATTTTCATACGAGCACATAACATTTACAGGCATGTATCTCATATAGTTCCCACTTCCATCTCATGCTTCAGTCTCCACTTTCACGGCCATGTTATCCCAGAAACTTTCTTCAAAATTTATTAAGGGAACGAAAAGAAAGATGAGAACAGGAAATTTATACTTCCCATTTTGAATATTCTTCAAGGAAACAAATTATTATTTTTTTTTCTCCGAAGATGAAGCCACAAAAGTAAAACAAACTACGAGTTATTGAGAGATGATGATAATAAGTCCAGTACACACCATTATCAACATAAGAGGAATACAACTCTGCAAATGCAAGCCTACATGATCAGACGGTCCTGCATAACAAGAGAACAGAAAATCAACACCAGAGCTCATAATACTCATATAGCATTCAACGCGATTCCAAACATTTTTTCTGCAAAATAAAGCCATAGTCTGAAACCCATGCGTCGAGGTATCAAGAAATTATGATGTAGCAAAGATTGTAAATTTCAAAGTCCATGGGCATGGATGTTAGGAATCACAACCCTCCACAATGGTATGATATTGTCCACTTTGAGCATAAGCTCTCGTGGCTTTGCTTTAGGCTTCCCAAAAGGCCTAATACCAATGGAGATAGTATTCCTTGCATATAAAGCCATGATCATTCCCTAAATTAGCCAAGGTGGGATTCACTCTCAACAATCCTCAACAATGGATGGCTGGTGTTTAGGAAATTTTCTTTAACATGTGCGCAGTGTGTCCAGGGGTTTACCATCGAGAATAAGCAACCTCACGTTCAAGCAATAGAGGCATAATCAATGATGAAGCTAGGGAGATCAACTACTAATATGCCCATTAAATGGCTGGTCATCTAGATGATGATCCTAGAAAAACAAAAAGTCTGCAAAGTTGGATCTAATAAGGCCTACTTTCATCCATTCTAAACCTAGTTTATTCGGTCTAATTTCTCGCAAAGTCAAAACAGAGTTATCAAGAAAAGATTCGATTAGAAGTTACGCAGAGAAGGGCAAAAAATGTAGAGACAAGTTCAAATACGTTTTGTATACCTCAATCACCACGACGAGGGAAGTATAAGCACACGTTTCTTAGCTACGGAAATCACGAAAACAAGTACAATCCATCAATTATGATCATTATCAATTTCGTAACAATGTTATCAGATACACGAAACATCAATTGCTGATTGCAACCACACCAAACATTTATTCAAATAGAAGGGAACACGTTCGTTGACATATAATATGCAGCATTCAGGTAAAATCATCTATCAATATCTTATAAAAAAAACTCAGAATAAGGATGAAAATTGAAAAGCGCTGACCCTAAGGGATGACAGATCGAGACGAACCGAACAGGTGGGGGAAAGTGTCCTATTTGGATGACTTATCGTCATTCTTGTAATAAACGTAATCGGGAGGAGAGTAAACGAGAGCAGCGGCCATGGCTGCCGGCAGAACAGCGTACTTGGCGAACAGAGCGAGTTTCCTCACCAGCGGCTCTCCTCTCATCAGCGCCATTTTTCTGCAGATTTCACCGAAAGGAATCTTCCAATAATTGAAGTATGTATCCAGTTGGGAGTTGGTGCATTACACTATATACGCCGCCAGCCCACAGTATCGCACTCTTGTATACCGGTCAGGCCCATTCACACAAATTCGAGCCTTAACCACGGCCCGCATTCTAAGATTCCTTGTAGTTTATGGGCCTTAAGTAGCAGTCACCCAGGCCGGCCCATTTTGCTGCCATGGTTTTTTTTCGATTCTTTTTATTATATTTAATTGTTAAAATGTTACTTTTTGAAATATTTTTTATTTACTAAATTCATTCATAATGTCACACCTTACCTGTTCTAGGACCCTAATTACGAGACCCTACCCTCCCTTTTTCATAAACTTTCAAGCTCATGGCAACAAGGATGAGGAGAAACCCGATATTTTGAATATAATATATGATACAATTGGTATCCTACAAGAACAAGCTTGCCTTTTGCTGCAGCCATGTTGTTGAGATACGAAGAAGAAGAAGAAGAATGAGATAAAAAAAAAAAAAAAAAAAAAAAAAAAAAAAAAAAAAAGTGAAAATGGGTGGCATGGCTGAGGCGATCAGGAGAGAAGGCCATGGTTGGTGACGAAGTCAATGGTGGCGGGCTTCACCTCCGGGAAGCCGCTGCCGGACAAGGTGGGTGCGTCAGTACCGCCGCCCTGGTTGGGCTTGGGCTCAAGATGCCCCTCCGCCCCATACCCTTTTCTTTTGTACTCCTCCAAGTCTTTGTATTTCACGTACGGACTGCTCTCCAATGGCAGCAATTCTTCCACAGAAGCCTTCTCTTCCTTCTCCCGCACCAATTGCTGCTGCTGTTGCTGCTCCTCTTCGCTATTCGACATTTTTCTATCTCTCTCTCTCTCTATCTGAACACACCCTTTTTTTCACCTCTTACTTATATGTGACTCCTTCAGAAAAACAAGCAGCTTTGTCCAAGTGTTTCCAAAAGTTCAGCTCCCACTTGACCCGCTCCCCCCCTCTGAGCCCCACAATCATTAGTCATCTACATTTCATTTGAATCATATCATATAATGCTAATTCCAACTATAATCATATTCAATATTGCTGAAGTTCATAACTAGGAATGATCCACGGTTGAAAACAAACATTTAATGCAGAAGGGACACGAGATGGAAGAAAAGCTGCGTGCCGGCGGCTGTCTGTTTCCGTGTCTATGAGTAAGCTTTTGTGCCCAGACAAATTTGGCTGGCTCTCCATCCTCCACACACAGCTTTCTATTACTTATCGTCTCTCCCAATTTCTCTGCCTCATATTCTTTCAAACCCCAATGCCCTCTTATCTGCTTCTCTTCTTCTCTTCTTCTTCCATCTGCACCACTTTTGGCTTCAACCTCATCAATGGCGACTGATCAGAACACGTCCCAAAGAAGGGATTCCAATACCCAGCTTCTCGATGAGCTCGAGGCCCTCAGCCAATCGCTCTACCAAAACCACATCTCCACTACGCGAAGAACAGCCTCGCTTGCCCTTCCTCGGAGCTCTCTTCCTTCTATTCCTTCTGCTGAAGATGTGGGCATCGCTAGAAACGACGACAGGCTCAACAGGCCCAAGTCCCGACGGATGTCTCTGTCGCCGTGGCGTTCTCGACCCAAGCTCAACGATGAGGATAAATCGCAAACGGAACCAAGCAGGGTATCTTCGAGTCAGCCGGAGGCAAGGAAGTTGGATGAAGCGGCGCCGGAGAAGAAGGGGATTTGGAATTGGAAGCCGATTCGAGCTCTCACCCTCCTCGGAATGCACAAGATGAGTTGCTTGTTCTCTGTTGAAGTGGTCACCGTTCAGGGCCTACCAGCCTCCATGAATGGGCTTCGACTTTCCGTTTGTGTGAGGAAGAAAGAGACCAAAGATGGAGCTGTCAATACAATGCCGTCTAGAGTTTCGCAAGGCGCTGCGGATTTCGAAGAGACATTGTTCCTCAAATGCAATGTTTATTGCACTCCTGGAAACCGAAAGCCTATGAAATTCGAGCCTCGTCCGTTTTGGATTTACGCTTTTGCTGTAGATGCTAAGGAGCTTGATTTCGGGAGAAATTCAGTAGATTTGAGTAAACTTATTGAAGAATCCACGGAGAAGAGTTACGAAGGAACGCGAGTTCGACAGTGGGACATTAGCTTTAATCTGGCGGGAAAAGCCAGAGGGGGAGAGATCCTCGTTAAATTAGGATTTCAGATTATGGAGAAAGACGGAGGAATTGGCATTTACAATCAAGCACAGCCGAAGGAATCGAAATCGGTAAAATCTTTCGGGAGAAAGCAATCGAAGACCTCATTCAGTGTTCTTAGTCCGAGATTAACCAGTCAAAGTGAAGCTTGGACTCCATCGCAAACAAGACCGTCGGCGGATCTTCCAGGAATGGATGACCTAAACTTAGATGAACCAGCGCCAATTCCGTCAACCTCGCCGCCTGTTCAGAAATCAGAAGAACCGAAGATTGAAGATCTCGATCTTCCAGACTTTGAAGTTGTGGATAAAGGAGTAGAGATTCAGGAGGAAGAGGAAAAGGTGGAAAAAGAAGAATCCGAGAAATCAGTGGACGAAAAGTCGACTTCAAGCGAGGTAGTCAAGGAAGTTGTGCACGACCAGGCTCATTTGAATCGACTATCGGAACTCGATTCAATTGCGCAGCAAATAAAAGCTCTGGAATCAATGATGGGAGATGAAAACATTGGTAGAAACGATGAAGAATCCGATTCGCAGAGACTTGATGCTGAAGAAGAAAACGTAACGAAGGAATTTCTTCAGATGCTGGAGGAGGAAGATGGTACAGGCTCATACAACAACGGTAACAATGAATTCAGTTACCCTGAAATTCCTCCTCTCCAACTTGAAGAAACAGAGGATTCCACGGAGACTGAATCCAAATCATACCTTTCAGATCTTGGAAAGGGGTTAGGCTGTGTTGTTCAAACCAAAGATGGAAGCTACTTAGCTGCAATGAATCCATTAAACACCCCAGTTTCAAGGAAGGAGACTCCAAAACTAGCGATGCAGATATCGAAGCCAGTGATTTTAGCGTCCACACAGTCGCTGAGCGGGTTTGAATTGTTTCAAAGAATGGCCTGCATTGGGGTAGAGGCACTGAGCTCAAAAGTAGTGGCATTAATGTCTTCGGATGAACTGATGGGAAAAACAGCAGAACAATTAGCATTTGAAGGAATTGCCTCAGCAATCATTCAAGGGAGAAACAAAGAAGGAGCAAGCTCCACCGCCGCCCGCGCTGTTGGTACTGTAAAAGCAATGGCGGCCGCATTGAGCACAGGAAGGAAGGAGAGGATTTCGACAGGAATATGGAACTTGAACGAAGCCCCTCTGACCATTGAAGAGATTCTAGCGTTCTCAATGCAGAAGCTGGAAGAAATGAGCGTCGAAGCCTTAAAAATCCAGGCGGAAATGGCGGAGGAAGAAGCCCCATTTGACGTCTCTGCTCTGAATGTGAAAATTGGGGGAAAAGATCAAAACCAATTCTACCCCCTGGACTCTGCAGTTCCCTTCGAAGATTGGATGAAGAAATTCAACTTCACTGGATATGGAAACAAAAGGGAAGATCCAGAAGGCGTCACACTGGCGGTGGTGGTGCAGCTAAGAGACCCACTGAGGAGATACGAAGCAGTGGGAGGGCCTGTGTTGGGCCTGATCCATGCCGAAGAAGTAGAAATGGAAGACGAAAGAAGCAAATACGAAGAGGAAAGAAGATTCAAGGTGACGAGCTTGCACGTGGGAGGGTTGAAGGTGAGGAGGGGCGGAGGGAAGAGAAACGCCTGGGACAGTGAAAAGCAGATGCTGACGGCGATGCAGTGGCTGGTGGCGTATGGGATTGGGAAGGCGGCGAAGAAGGGAAGACATTTAGCATCCAAGGGCCCGGATTTGCTGTGGAGCTTGTCGTCGAGAGTAATGGCGGACATGTGGCTCAAACCTATACGAAACCCAGATGTAAAGTTTGCTAATTAGAACGGGCGGTTTCAATTCCGGCCAGTGGTACTTGCCTCGCCGCCGAGGCCCACACCGGAGACGGTGTCCGTCGAGTGTGTCGATATTTATTATTTCCTATATAATTGATTATAAGAGAGTAGTACATACATGTTGACTACGAAAACAGGAGGGATTGCATAGTTCGTTTTGTATTTAATTAAAGAATTCGAATAAATCGCCAAAAAATCATTCAAAACAAATTTTTATTCCCCCTTTCTGCTGGAGAAGCTCTTATATTCCCTCAATTCAATAAAGTACACTCTTTTAAGAGTTTGTCTCCAAAGCCACAGGATGGTCCCAAGGAATCGAGCCTGCGTGCATTGCTACCACGCAGTGCCCCTCAATTAGCTAACTTCGTAATGCGCTTTGCAGATAAGATCAACAGCAAAACTGCAAAAGCAAATCCTATTTACAGGAAACCTGCATGCATGTTAAACACACAAATTCAAAAACTTTGGAGAATGATACTAGACTTGTTTGGATTGGATCTGACTTTCTAACTGCTTTAAAAAGTGTATCTAAACTTACCTCACGATTTCTGTGCTTCATCAGATGAGGATTGAACCCCGAAAGAACTTGGGAGATGTCCCGAGTTTGGAGGCTTCGACTCTCCAGCTTGGTGGTCTGTAAAGCTTTGTTCTACTTGTTCATCAGAGTTGGGTTCCGACTTAACAGGTCTCTCAAAATCCTTCCCATTTCTAGGATCTATAAATAAATTATTCAGTTTCTGTTCCTGCAGAAAATGTAAATATAAATGTGTAAGGGTGACTCATGAGACAATGTAATGGACAGCCATCTACACTATCACTTGGTTACCATATCTAAATGGCATCATCACTGGAATAACTAATTTCATATTAATTTCCTTGATCGGGAAACTCAAGAACCGGGTAAAAGAAGGGAAATGAGAACAAAAAATCATCATTTATCGAACAAACTAATGATGAGAAATCAAAATGACAAATTTAATTAAGATTAAAATACTCACTACGCATCACAAGAAGAGAGGATTTCATTGTAGGTCACAGTGTGAAAACTAAAAACCAAATACCAAATGGTGATTGATTTCACTGAAGTAATGAAATCGCAAAAGGAGAGAGGAGCCCAACTAGCAAAGGAAGATATATTTAAAGAACACTTCAACATGGAGAAAAAGAATTTAAAAAATAATTGCAATGGAGTTGCGCATAATTTTCATCACCAAATAATGAGTAACAAAAGTAAAAGAATCTCAAAAAAGGCAAAAGCATCTTAATCCTAAAAATCTCTTCAATTTTTTCTAAGCATGTGGTCCCAGAAATGGCTCAAATAATTGAATCCAAGGAATCTTCCCCTTCTTGAAGTCGAAGGGATGTCCACTGAATGTGAAACGGATCAGACATAGAAGAAATAGATGAAATGCTTTTAACATCTTTTTTAGGAAGGGAATTGGCCGGTTAAAAGAGAGGACAATATGGTAAACTCGCACAAAATGACAAAAGATGAAGAGATGGACAGGGCGTTCGTTTTGCTACACAAAACAGCATCTACCAGGGAGAGAACCGTGTTAGGTTGTCTACATGAACTTTTTGTGGGTCATCAATTCCATCATGGAACGAACATATTCACTCACCATTACCACGCAGCAAATGTTATATATGAATCTATCAACTGAAGGAAGAGCATGAAGACACGACAGAATCGAGTACAGAGTATCAGAGTTACTCACACCCTGGAGCGCTTCAAGCTTTCTCTGCAAAGCATCGTGCTCAGCTTGAATACGGAAGGGAACACCATGCTTTTGGTGCACATTGTTCTGGGCCAAGTCTTCATCAATATCACTAGATGTTGTTGCAAACGGATGGTTTGCAGGGATCCAACTGATTGTAGCAGGGTCAACATCAGGAGGAATTGAATCTCCTTCCTTAAGAAACATGGTTGGTCTCTTCCACTGATATGCCCGAGACCTCCGTTTCTGATGAATACTTTGTTCCTCCTTTGTAAGAGTAACCGGGGCCAACCGATAAACCTTTCCACACATTTCTACGGAAGAATTGCTTTTGTCAACCTTCACCAATGGATTGTTAAAGGGATCATCGTATTTTAAAGGTTTGGAACTGCAAAAAAATGGCGATAACAGAGGAAATGATAAGAAAATAATGGAAATAGGATATAACAAACATATTAGCATGTTCCAAGGACAAAGGTTCCAAAGACTTAAATCATACATGCCTCTTCTGTCAGATCTTAGCTGACCACGCCTGACTAGATCAGCCACTGATCCGGAATGACTGCTCCTGGATTTTCCCATCAAATACACTCTTGCAACTATTGCTAAACAAGCCGTCGCAATGCAAAACCCAATTGCAAGACCATTTCCAGTACATCTGTTCATCTAAGGCAGAATAGAACAAGAGAGTAAGACACCCGTAACTCCAAAACAAAAGGCATGATTTGTGCTTAAGAGTTCATTCACTATAGTGTAGGGCTTAAAACAAAAGACACTATACATTTTCGCAAATTGTATATAATTCATTGCGTTCAGAACCTGCATTTGATTATATCAATTCCGTTGATATCATAAAACATTTGACCAAAATCATTCATGACGAAACTCAGGTTGCACACGTAGCCCAAGAAGTATCAGTGTAATGATCCATGCCCATTCAGGAGACAGAACTCAATTGAATTGCGGTAAGAGGTTTAAATTGTGAACATAACAGAAAGAAGATAATCCTTGCAAACGCCATTCTCGAAAGTACAAAAAACTATAAAGAAGGAAGAGCCACAAACTCCTAATCAACCAGAAACTTACAAGGAAAACGCCTGGAGGCGACGAATAAATCATCTCCTGCAATTTCCCCTTGTAATCTCTGGAAGCTACACCACCAGTCCCACTCTTGACCATAATTTCATCATCTTCGACATTTCGTCCGGAATCAGTGCTCCCGGACCCCTCAGCCGAATTTATTAGAAATCTGCGACCAATTCGATGCCGATTCCGGTTAATGTTCAAATGACCATATCTAATGCCAGCGCATTTATAACCAATTCCAAGTTCGGATAAGCCGGACAGAACAAGAGGCTTTCGAACCCATACGTATGGCTGCACACATGATCTAGAAAGTTCATAAACATAGCAGAGAATATTTCCTGATAAAATCAAAAGAAGACAAGCGGAGCGATTACCTGGAAAGGATAAGAATGTAACCGCAGAGTCCAATTGGATGCCATTACATGAGCAGGAAAACATACTGAAAGAAAGTAAGATGGGGAATCAGAATGTTGGAGGAAGGAAAATGCACAGAGGTGCCATAGCAAATCAAGGATCCGGGGAGGATAGGGTTTTGCAAGAGTATCTTCGTTTCGGATCCAAATGACTCGATGAGAAACGCAAATGAATAAATCCTTTTATATTAAAAAACGTAACATGTCGGATCCGTGGCGCAATGGTAGCGCGTCTGACTCCAGATCAGAAGGTTGCGTGTTCGATTCACGTCGGGTTCACTTTTATGAAATATTTTTTCTTTTTTTTTTCTTTATCCTTTACTTTTCTCTTTTTTCTCTTTTTTTATTCTGCTTTTTATAAAATTGTGATTGGCTCACATATCAATTTTTTTGGGGGGAAAAATAAATAATAATCTCACCCTGAACTTAATTATCTTTGTTAATTTTTATCAATATCATTTTAAAAAGAATTAATAATTTCACCCCTAAACATTATCAAATTTTCAATTTCATCATCAAATTTGTGCCCCACGACTAAGATAAAAAGTGTATAAAATCTCATTTAAGTAGTTATAATATAAATTAATTTTTGATAACACTCGGTGAAGAAAGAGTGTATTGATCTTGTATATATCTAAAAAATTAAAATTTACTCTCTATGCCTATATCAACCTAGTGCACGTTCATTTTTTAAGAGTTTTTCTAGTTCGTGGGGCGAGTAGTCTTCACTCTTGAAACCGACAAACATATAACGTGTCTATGTTGTAAATGATACAAAGGAATGTTAGAGACAATCCTTTGACTAACCTAAATTCCAATTACCAATCCGAATGTTGGGCATGTGGTGTTAATGCTTTACCTTAAATTTTATAAAATATCTACAAATTTTGTTTAGTTTTCAAAAAACTGTAATCTAATATTTTATGAATGTTTCAAAATTATTTTAGAATATTGAAAATAATAATTTTTTTTTAAATATATTATCGATGACCTTTAAAGAGCACGCGTTGATAATATCTTCATTTCCATATCATATCTCAAGATGTGACATGAAATTAATTCGGGTAGCCGTGACATGAAATAATCAGGCCCATTGAGTCAAATATCACATAGTTTACATGCCATTGGGCTAAACTCTTTGTATATTTTCATTAACTCCAAAATAACTGTCTTTTAATTAATTATTTTTAAAGCTTAATGTTATTTGTAAAGTCAACACATCCTGATTTGAAAAGAAAATGAAGGAGATTTATTTCTTGGTTGAGTCTTTGCCACGTGTGCCATAATTGAATGACATGGTACCCATGTGGGTGGGGGGTTTTCATTATTTTATTTTTTATTTTATTGGACTGCTGGAAATGCGATGGAATAATAAAATTGACTTTTGGACTTTTGTTATCAAAAACAAATATTTTAAGTTTTGACCTAACAAACGAAGTTTAGGTTATAATGGTGTGATAAAAATTGTAAAATTGTGCTAACTCACCTCTTAAAAAATACTAATTTATCCATTCATATTACGATAAATGCTGTCTTTGTTTTTTTTTTTTTTTGGTCAAATTAAAGGGACCATTTTCTTAAAGGACGGAAAGGGCCGCAATATTTGATAGTGTGGCGTTGGAGGACTAAAAAAATAAATAAATAAAAGTATGTTGCAGTTTGGGTTTTAAAAATAGGAATTAGTTAGTGGGTATAACTGCAATTTGTTTGCATTACATATATATAAATATATATAATCCATTCCTTGACAGTTTGTCTTTGAAGGAAGATTAAGAGCAAAGTTAGCCCCCATAATGCAATTCCAGCCAATTCTTTACCGTTTCTGGCTAACACACTCCCAACAAATGCATTTTTAAAAACCAAGGGGCTTCTTTTTTCTTTTACGTTTTCTTTTATTTGAAATATAATCTCTATCTCCAATCTTGTTTAAGTTATAGGAGAAAAATCCATCTTCACTCACGACCAATTTCTCCATTGGGATGTAGCCTCATTTCTCGACTAGGATCTAACTTCTTGACAAAAAAATTAAGAGATTAGCGACCCAAAATTATACTATCCATTTCAGATGGATGCATTTAACTGAAAATTATGAAAATCCATTGAGAAATATGAATTACGGCTAATAATAATTGATTGAAGTGAAAAGTACAGGTATTTTTTTTTTTTTAATGAAGAAGAGAATTTTTATGTAAAAATTAAGACAATCAAACAGATATAGGTTGTATGTACATAGCACCTTCGTGGAAAGAATAAAAAAAAAAGTGCTAAATTTTGTGGGCCAATAAAAAGATATATTTGAAAAATGATGCGTAGATTAAAAGTTAGTTTAAAATATTTAATTTGACAGGTAAAAAGCTGGCGAAAAATTCCAGTTTCTTTGTCAAAAAAAAAAAAAAAAAAAAAAAAAAAAAACTATATTTTTAAAAGAGGATTCATTTTCAGAAAATGGGAACAAAATATCCATTTGTTTGGAGTTTCCCCTTTCCCCTTTTTGATTTCAACTCCTCGCCTGTACTGTAAATTCATGCCATCTCCATTTCAATCCGAGGCTGAAAATCGACCACAGATTTGAAGTCAATAATCATAACAGATCTACCAGAGCGGCCGATTTCAGATTCATTTGAATCGCCTTTGCTTCAACTTGATTTCATAAACAATTTCTAGTAATTACATGAATTTGATTAAGAAAGCTATTTACAACACGGAGGAAGGAAGGAAGGAACAAGAATCGCAGTAGTTAAAGGAAAAACCCTAGGGCTAAGGTAAGAATCTACTCGTCTTATCATCTCCTTCCTCTTTCACTCTGGATTCCGTCCCACCGTTCGAACTCGAGCTCGCCGGAAAACCACCGCACTTCTGGCACTGACTTACCACAAGAATCTGACGGCACGAAGGACATGAAGAGTGAGATCGGAACCACATATCGATGCAGGACACGTGAAATCCATGGCCGCACTGCGGCAGCACCCGGATTTCATCACCGACTGCGAACTCCGCGAGGCAGATCGCGCAATCTGAGAACTGAGCAGAAAACTCAGCGGTGAAGTTGTACTTCGGAAGAGACCTCAGGATCTTCTTCTTGAGACCTTTATTGGACGCAGGAGGAGGAGGAGGACGAGTGGAGGCGCCGCCGCTGACATTGCCGGCAAGGTGGCGTAGCCAGGCGCAGCGGGCAACAGCAACGAGACCGAGAACGCATATCAAGGCACAGAGGAGGGCAGCTAGGATTATGACGAAGTCAGAGTCATATGTCTGGGGCTCAGCCGAGTCGGAGATGGCGGAGGAGTTCACACCGGCGAGGTACCTAAAGGGACGCATTTGAAGCGGCGGCGAGAGAAGGGAGGAGGGTATAAAATAAGAGATGGGAAGGGAAGTCGTTTTGAATCAACTGGGGGCGTAACGTTTGTCGTTTCGATGGGAGTTTGAGGGGGGGTTTTATACTGGGACACGGGAATCGGGCTTTCCATTTTCCACCTTGGGAGCTCGTGATTAGACTCGCCCACATGTCAATTATTTACTGAATTTTTATTTTATATTATACTCCACAAATACACTAATATATATATGTATATATTTTTTCTTTTAATTTCCTATTTAGTTTAATAGGGAGGGTAAGGATTGAAATTTCGAATGTTTTTCGTCCAGAACATCAGCTCAACAATGCTTACTCCAAAAAGCTTCAATCCAAAAATAATCTCTGAGTTACATCTTAGGGAATTATAAGCATCCAACTCATTGCTCCTTCCTTGGTCTCTTGTGTTTTGAGCTTTGAGCTTTGTGCTTTGTGCTTTGTGTGTTTGTATGATGGGAAAAGGCTGACTCACTTTCATCACAGAACACACTATCCAACCTCAATTTCCTGTTGAGCTTCCTTCAAAATTCTAAAATAAAATAGAAGTTAGAGCTCTTTTAGTTGGGTTCGGAAGGGGAAAGAAAAAAAGTACATAAATGAAACAAAATTAGAAGACGTAAAAAGCAGTGAGCAATTTCAAAAATGAAACTTTGCTGGAATCGTGAAACAGCCAACGCCATACATCAATTAATACTCATTTAATTAACATGATGACTGATATAATTGAAAACCACGAGTTCGGTTTCGTATCAAAAGAGTGAACAAAAACTAAAGCCTTTCCCCTATGGCATTTGGGTTCAATCCAAAACCAGTATTATTTATTAGTCATCTAAGAAATAACAAAACCATCAATCAAACAAGCAGTAATTTAGTGGTTTGATACTCTGAAACACGGTGCAAGTCCTTTCTCTTTCGTGGATCACTCCTGTTGGTTCACACTCAGAGTAGAACACAACACACTATTTCGCTCAAAAACGACATCATTTTGCTGTAGATTGGGGTGACGTGGACTTGAATCCGAGGTTGGGGGAAACCAACAACGTGTTGCGTAGACAAACTGTCTGCTGATTTGAGTCGGTCTTCCTTTTTCTTAAATGACCAAAGTGAAAATGTCAAGAAGAGGAGGAGGAGGAGGAGGAGGAGGAGGAGGAGGAGGAGGAGGTTTCACAGGAAGGTGGGGTGGAAGCCCAGAGGCATCCTAGCAATGACAAGGCACTTTCGACGCATCAAGAAAGGGAAATCTTTGATTCTGCTCCACAATATGACACTTGGGACAACCATCCAATCCAATCCCCCTTTCCAACAACACCAATTTATTGCGTCTCTCTATGAAAACGATATCCACACACTTCAAACTTCTGCTTTTCCTTTTGCTAATGAAACAATAGGCAATATACAAATAAGGCTGTCACGTTTTCCCTATCAGAGCCGTCCTCTAACTCCTAAAAATTAATATCCAACCAGACCCAAAAGCTAAAGTTAAAGCTAAAGCAAGAAAGAAGGGGGTGGGGGCATAGGAAAGGTGGCATGGCCAAAGACCGAAGTAGAAATTTGGTGCGTTTGGCACTAACAAGAGTGGAGCTTTTGTTACATTTTAGAGGGGCGCAATGAGTCCATACCAAACCATTGTCTTAACATGTTTAGAACAACAGCAAGTAAAGAACTGAAGGTTCCATTGAAGAAAAAACTCCCCCTTACCCAATACCTGGAACTGAAGGTTCCATTGAAAAAAAAAAAAAAACTCCCCCTTACCAATACCTGCTTGTGCTTCTCCTCGTCCTAACAAAAGAATCAATCAGTCAGCTAATGCTCAACTTCTAGTTCAGTGGGGATCAAAAACCTGGCTCCCGAATCATGTCAGGCCCCTCCTTTTTCTGGCCGCACCACTTCCAAAAGCTCGATGTTCAATTCAAAAGTAGCGCCAGGCTGCCTATACAAAGTAGGATTACATGTACATCTCATAACCATACAACCAAAAAGTTGTTATCTTATCTCTATCTCAACCCTCCACGCAATAATTGACATAAATAACATAAGTAAACCAAAGGCCACTTGACTTGACCATTTCTTGGATTCCTTAACTCATTATGCTTGCATACAGAAAAAAGGGGGCTAAATTATGGCTTTTGCCCATAAACTTTATAAAAAAAATTTATTCTGCAATTAATCTTTTAAACTTTTGAAATACACACTTTACGACTTTTGTATTATTTCAAACCAACTATTCACTTTAAAAGTATATTTAAGCTTCCAATTTTGCTCTTAAACAATATACATGTTTTATTGGTATTTTCCCTTGATGAAGTTACTTGAACAGGTTATATTTGAAACCCTTGTAATCTAAAGGGTAATGCGCATGACTGAAAAGTAGACAATCACTGACGGGAGAAATAGTGTAAACCTATATATATATATATATATGCCCACATGTTTCATGATCAAAAGAAATAGTTTTTTTCAGTACAAGGTTCTGAGATCAGATTGTATGATATGACTACAAAACTAGGGAGTTGGACCAGATTTTAATCCCGCGTTTTCATGCGTTCACATGCAAATTGATATCAGAAAGCTAAAATTAAAAAGACAGGCAAAGTAGGCCTCAAAATTTTCCAAGCAGATTACCTGAACTGCGGAACCCTTCTCTGCCACAGGATCCTTTCCCTCCTCGACATCATAGTACTTCAGTCCATTTGCGGCAATCAAAATGTCATTGCCAATGCGAATCAAAGAAAGCTACATAGAAATGCTCCTCATAATCCAGAACTTCCAACCATTACATGTGAAATTTCGATGGATATATTTTTTCTTTTATCAACAAACATCATAGATCTCCCACGTTTGGATTATTGAAGTAGTCCCACATTAGCTAATTAAGAGAAAAATTATGAGTTTATAAGTAAAGAACACTGCCTCTATTGGTATACGAGGCCTTTTAGAAAAACCAAAAGTAAAACAGTAAAAACTTATGGCATACCATCGTGGAAGGGATGTGATTCATGACATGGTATAAGAGCTACACCCTTAATTTAACCATGCTAATAGAATCCTCGAGTGTTGAACAAAGAAGTTATAAGCTTCGAAGGTATAGTCATAGGTGATTCAAAATATAATATGTAGGTCTATATTCCTAATATCTCACAGTGCAGGCAATAAAACTATAAATTCCACAAGAAACTCAACTCTTAGCGAATCAAGCTTCCATTTCATTTCAGTAGAGTTATAATATGTAGATGCGGAAATGGAAGAATATGTCGCAATTACTGAATCAAGACTTGGAATCTTCTACTTATCGAAAGTATTGAGAATAAATTCAGAAGATAGTGATACACGAAGGACTGAGATTACTAACCGCTGGTGATACAGTCCTCGAGAGGAATAGTCCTCTTGTTCCTTATCTCTATTGCCTTGGACGGATAGTTTGGGCTTAGGAAATGGGCCTGGATCACCAATGGGCCTGGATCACAAAGCGGGAAAACACGAGCTCATGGGAATTATCGTAATCGCAATGCACCGGATAATTTCCTCATGGCCATCGACATTATCGAACAAGAACAAGAAATATTTTCGAGTGTGATAAACTGTTTTGGCCCTTCAACCGTTCTCTCTCTCTCTCTCTCTCTCTCTCTCTCTCTCTCTCTCTCTCTTCAGGTCATTTTTGGGACTCACCGATGGCTGCGATATCTAATTCCTTGGTTTCAACCAAAAACCCTCAACTCCAGTTATCATCTGGTAATTCTTCTTACTCTCTAATTTCTTCAGCATTTGATCTTATATCAGATTTTTGCTGTTGAATACTATTGGTTTTTCTTGTAATTTGTCTCTTGAATTACACCGAGCTTCAAGTGGTGGCTACCTGCTACCCTTCACAATCTGCTTATCTCATAAATCGGCAGTGTTATATGTAGAAACCGCCTTGTTCCATGGGAAATTTGTGCGGGAACCGTGTATTTTCCCTATTGTTATGAAGCTTGCGGTTGGCTGTTTATCGTTTCTCGATTGCTGTCGAAAGGCTCGGTTATTCTATTCGTTTCTCTTACGTGAACATGATGTCCTGATTTCCAAATCAATGAAAAATTTTCAACTCTTGGAAGATTGAATTTGACTAGTACATAGTTGTTCTCATTTTCATAATTTGGAAGAATTGGGGAGAGTATGAATGTATGGACACTTCAATTTTATTAGTCTAAATTTGCTCGCAAATTATTTTTCCAGGATCAAATCTGAAAACTGCTGATAAACTTCTGGGGAGTGTGTCTCCCACCAGCTTGTTACTCAATCCTGGTTGGGTTGGAAAGGCGAAGCTTTCTACATCCAGGCGGCCACTTTCAGTTCAAGCTGCATATAGGTATAATCTACGGAATCGCTACTTAAACTACATGCCATTAAGTCATATTTTATGATAGAATTATAGTCTCCGAAGTCTCTTTACATGGTAGGAATGCATGTCTAGAATCCTTGTACGGGTAGGCTTATCATTGGGGTGTGAAAATTCTGGAAAAAGAATTTCCGTACTAAACCAAATTGAAGGTGTTAATCTCAGGCTGTCAACAACCAAGAATCTTACCAGTTTCAAATGATTCAGTTCAACTGGTTCAAACAGATTTCCAAACCGAAGGATGGGCCTTTTTGGGTTTCCATGTGCAAAACTGAGTCTCATTAATTTAGTTTTGAATTGGTGAAAGAATGATTGAATCAACATATTGAATGCATGTACTCATTCTACTCTAGATATCAAATCAAATGGTCGTTGAATTCGATCTATAAACTCTGTATGATTCCGGCTTGGAGTTATGCCTCCCTATGAGAGTGTAGCATTTGTTCCTATTATATTTGGGCGCTAGTGTTTAGAGGCAAGGCCGACATTCTGTGGAATTGTGCTGTCCATGCTCTCCTTTTGTTAATTTGTAAGGAGAAAAACAATATGATTTTTAAATACAAGGAGACTGCCTCCATCTGGAAAATTTAGCTCAAATCCTTCGTTTCCTAGGTGAAAGAGGCCTCTTCTTTTCATGGATTCTTTTTGGAATAGTGTACATAAAGCTTCATCGTGGTGTTCCAACCACACAATTTTTTTATAATTACAGCATTTTGATGATTATTAATTATTGGAAGCCTCTAATGGTCCCTTAGGTTGTTTCTCTCTCGTTTAGTCTATAAAGCATCGTTTCTTATTCAAATAATAATAATAAATCTCTGTATGGTTGAAAATAATGTACAGTCCATAGCAATTGTTAGTATCTCTTATAGCATTTAGTATAAGTTGCAAATTGTCATGGCAGTTAAGATTATTGTGTACCTTATGACAGTGATGGCGGACGGTCAAGCAATGCAGGCATTTTTGTTGGAGGTTTTGTATTGGGAGGGCTCATAGTTGGCACGCTTGGCTGTGTATATGCCCCTCAGGTTTTTGACTTTTGCTCATCTCTTATCTAAGCTCTAAATTGTACATATGAGAAATTCATCTTGTATATCTGTTACTTGTGTGCTATGATACTACATTATGTAACATACATATTATAGCAATCTACCAAGAAGTATGCACAACTGTTGTCTCTGAGCTTTCAGTTTGAAATCCTAGACTTTCAACTTTGCATCACTGAGAGTTGATCTTGTATTACAGATTAGCAAGGCACTTGCTGGAACAGATCGAAAAGAATTGATGAGGAAACTTCCCAAGTTCATATATGATGAAGAAAAAGCTTTAGAGGTGCGAAATCACTGTCTTCTTTTTTGTTGCAAGTTATCTCCTGAATGGACATTTCGTCTTCACTTGACACTGATTTAGCGAAGGCATTGATTTTATTTTATTTATTGGCAACATCATATACCCTTCTTAACCACCCTGAGTTGGAAGAGTGATAATTAAGGTCCGTGAAAAAGTAAGCTGAAAAAAAATGAGTTCAAGTTCAAATCATTATAGCCACCTATATCGGATTTAAAATTCTACTAGTTTTTATTTACCATCAAATGTAGTAGGGTCGAGTGGTTGTCCTCTTATATGAGTCGAGGTACATGTAAGCCGGTGCGGACACACACATATATCACAAAAAATGAATTCGTATGTTTTCTTTCCAAGCCTCGTCAAGTTCTTGTCAATGATGTTAAAATGTGCTTGTGTAGTTTTAGTTTTGAAAATTCTGCTGGGGGTATTTGCTCGTTGAACGTGTTTTTTTAAAATTGAAATTGCAGAAAACAAGAAAAGTGCTGGCACAGAAGATAGAACAGTTGAACTCTGCGATTGATGAGGTTTCTTCTCAGCTCCGGACAGACGATCCCCCAAATGGAGTGGCCGTGAACTCTGACGAAATTGAACCTGCCATTTGAAATTTGGTCTTCCTGCACCGCTCACAACTCTGCGACCTGGAATAATAGTTAATTTTCTCTCTTGAACATTTGAACCCGAGCTTTGATGCTCCATAATGTGTTGTTATGATCGCTCAAATGCTCCATATAAAGTTTAATAGATTTGTAGAACAGCATTCCTGCGCCGTGTTTCCTATTTTTTACACGAACAACGGGCTTTGTTTTGTATTCGGAAGCCACTTATTTCATCCCTTCCACCTTCTATTTGCATTTTATGAATCGTTTAGCATTTTTTGAATTGTTGGCATTGTTTCTCAAAATAAGTTTTTGCAACATTTGATGATGCAAGCAGAAACACAATTTTTAGGTGATGAAGAGACTTTCAGCTCAAAAAACATAATAATTTTGTCATCCAATAACATTTTATCATCCAGGTGAAATGTTATTGTTTCAGCTCAGCCAGAGTGAGGCCCTTCTCTCCGTTTGGTGTGGGAATGAGGTGGATATGTTATGAATCATTGACTTGGAACAATATTCTCCGCCATCAATCAATGAGAGGCAGTGATTAGAAGAGCAAATTCTGAACATATAGCTTGAGGGCATTATTGGAAAGTTACATTTGTGGTTTAGAGGCTGCCTAAATTTGCAAGGCGAAAAATGGTACCTTATCTCGTGTATGATCTGCTCCTCAACTTTCTCACCACAAAACACTTACTCTTCCATGTATGATTCGGAAAGGGTATCTATATATATATTATATATATATATATATATATATTTGTGAAGTGGAGTCACGTATTAGCCAGAGTAAGCAGCCATGGCCACTCATGCAGCTCTTGCTTCAACTAGAATCCCCACCAACTCGAGGCTTCCTTCCAAGACTTCCTACTCTTTCCCTACCCGCTGCTCATTCAAGGTTGGTCTCTTCTGCTCTCAAACTACTGAATTCTACCAGATTGTCTGTGCTCATACTTTACTTTTGGTTTTGCCATGTGCAGAGGTTGGATGTGGCTGAGTTCAATGGGCTTAGATCCGCTTGCCTGACCTTTTCCAACAATGGTAGAGAAGGATCTTTCTTCGACATCGTGGCTGCTCAACTCACCCCCAAGGTTTTTCCTTTCTTCCCTTGTTTTTCTGGTTTGAAATTCTAGATGATTTCACGAGAGATCACAGTAGTTTCAGAAAATTGATGAGAGTATGAAACATGTTGTTCATAGCAGGCAGTAGGATCATCTCCTGTTCGGGGAGAAACAGTGGCTAAACTCAAGGTGGCAATCAATGGATTTGGACGTATTGGCAGAAACTTTCTGCGGTGCTGGCATGGTAGGAAAGACTCGCCTCTTGACGTCGTAGTTGTCAATGATAGTGGTGGTGTCAAGAATGTAAGCAATACGTTTCTTCTAGAACTATCTATTGGAACAGTGTTAGCCGAAGTTTTACCATTTGGGATGAAAATTTTCAGGCCTCTCACTTGCTAAAATACGATTCCATGCTGGGAACTTTCAAAGCAGACGTGAAAATTGTGGACAATGAAACTATATCTGTTGACGGCAAGCCAATCAAGGTTGTTTCAAGCAGGGACCCCCTCAAGCTTCCTTGGGCCGATCTTGGCATCGACATCGTTATCGAGGTATCAATTATCAGATTATCCATCACCTGATGATCGTCTTTAAGATCAATTGTTCATATTCATGTCCCCTTGCAGGGTACTGGAGTGTTCGTGGATGGCCCAGGTGCAGGGAAACACATCCAAGCAGGTGCAAAGAAGGTTATCATCACAGCTCCTGCAAAGGGTGCTGATATTCCAACATACGTTGTTGGGGTAAATGAAAAAGATTACCACCACGATGTCGCTAACATCATTAGGTCAATAATGATTTTGAGCTGCCATGTAATAGTTTGTGGTTGGTTTGGTTACTTAGGCTTCTGATAATTAAAGTTTTTTGTTTTAATTTTTATGCAGCAATGCTTCTTGCACCACCAATTGCCTTGCTCCTTTTGTGAAGATTATCGATGAGGAGTTCGGTAAGCAATCGGTTTCGTTTTAGCCGACTGGCACTGGTTCCTGATTTTAACCATTTGATATATGATTGAATCCAGGCATCGTGAAGGGAACCATGACAACCACTCACTCCTACACTGGAGACCAGGTAAGGAAAAGATATGAACATCTCATTATGAATGCACCATGACATTGATCTGATAAATGATTCTTGAAAAAGAGAAAATCTTATGACCTCTTGTCATGTTCTTGGGATTATTTTTAGAGACTCTTAGATGCATCACACCGTGACTTGAGGCGAGCCAGGGCGGCTGCTTTGAACATTGTCCCTACAAGCACTGGTGCAGCAAAGGCTGTGTCCCTTGTGTTGCCCCAGCTTAAGGGCAAGCTCAATGGAATTGCACTTCGTGTGCCTACTCCAAACGTTTCAGTTGTTGACCTCGTTGTGAACATTGAGAAGAAAGGCATCTCCGCCGATGATGTCAATGCTGCCTTCAGAAAGGCAGCTGATGGACCGTTGAAGGGAGTTTTAGCTGTGTGCGATATCCCTCTCGTGTCTGTGGACTTCAAGTGTACTGATGTTTCCTCCACAATTGACTCTTCACTAACAATGGTAATGGGAGACGATATGCTCAAGGTCGTTGCCTGGTACGACAATGAATGGGGATACAGGTGAGGACTTTCATTCATGGAAATTCATGTTCCCTCAACAGTAGAAGCCAAAGTAGATTAAGTGTCATTTGTTTTTTTTTTTTTTTTTGTTGTCTCCAGCCAAAGAGTCGTCGACTTGGCTCATTTGGTGGCAAGCAAATGGCCAGGAGCGGGATCGGGAAAAAGTGGAGACCCATTGGAGGATTACTGCCAGACTAACCCAGCTGACAAAGAGTGCAAAGTTTTTGAAGCTTAGGCATCATGTCTCTTGCTGGCTGTTTTGAGTCTATATTGTTCTTGTGCATGAATGTACAATGCTGGTTTTGAATTCGTATATAACATTTGAAGGCAATATTCTAAAGCTAATGACCTTTGAAAAGGGACAGAAATGAACGAAATACTACAACATGGTTCCATCACCTTTATTACACCTTTCTTCCTCATTTTTGCTTTGCAAATTAGTCCACAACACATCTTTAGTCCATTTTGTTCTATAAATTTAGATATTTTGCTCCGATTTCTCTCTAGAATCGGCAGAATACAAAATGCTAAAATTTTACTTCAGCTACTGCTTTTAGTTCTTGTGTTTACTCCAGCCTTCGCCCAAAAGGAAGTAAAACAAAATGGAAATAGATATTTTTCTAAACCTATAGAAACAGATAGCTCAGTTATACATCTCCCTTACTGGATTTAGAATGTAATTTATGTGTGGAAAGGCCTTAAAATGATTGATGAAGAGAGCAGACAATGAACCTGGGTGGTTGCTTCAAGTTCTGTCTGCCACCTTCTCAGGGATTGATCTCCAACTGATCATCATCCCTATCATTTTCAGATGATTTCTCAACTTTCCTTCGTTTGCTTTCTCTTTTAGAAGGTTCTTTTTTCTCATCCATCAATGATATAATTCGTCGAAGACGATTAGAATGTGATCCACTACTGATGGACAGATCAGATCCTTTCTCATCAGAACGGTATAGCTGACGAATAATCTGAAAGCAGTATATGGCAAGAGAAATGAAACAGACTATCCCACATATTAGAAACAGGCCCCAGAAGCTCTTAAGTTGAAGCCGGTCTGATTCTAGCTCTGCACTGTCCATGCTGCAGGCGCTTTTCATTAGCCATTTATCATGAATCCGTTGAAGATCGCCATTCTCCGAGAGCTGCAAAATGGCCGTCGACAAGTCTACAGCCAAGGGAGAATCTCTGGGGAATGCCTGAAATACCAAAAGGAGCAACAGGAGAAGAGTTGCTAAATAATGCATCCCACATTTAATAAGAATGATAAGTCCTAGAAAGAATTAGAACTCACGAAACCCCAGCCACTTTTTGTAAACTCTTGACCAACAACTCTGAATGTGCACTGTCTCGACAGGAAACTTTCTACATATGGACGTTCGTCAACTATAGCAGCAACACCCCCCTTGTCAGGGCCAAGCTCAAGTGCCTTGGCATATTCTTCCGGTGATCCAAGAGCAAAAAGCCTGGATTTAGATATGTTCAGCTCCTCACTCAGATAACGTTCAGCGAACGATCCAACTTGAAAGCCTATCGGTTCGCCACCTTTCGTCAAGGTTTCGATTCCTGTGATTGGAGAATATAGCTGCTGCACCGTGAGAATGGATGTTAAACTGGCAGTGTAGCTAGAATTTATTATCAAAACCACAAAGAACCATATGATCAGCACTAGGCGGCCAAGAGTGCTAATTGTGTTCTCCTCTGCAAAATACGTACAGAATGAATTAAATTACAGATGATAACATTAAAGTGACCATAATCAATGAAACCAAACCATCTTTTAGCAACTTACTGTGGGCAAAAAATAGAGTTGAGAAGCTAAACCTGCAAAGTTCACAAGCAATCAATCGATCAGCAGAAAATTTTAATGAGATATCACACAAAGGACCTCAGACTAAGGACCTCACCATAGAATTGTAATACATTGTTTTTTAGGTGGACCTCTGAATTCATCATTCGTCCTATGCTCCAGAATCCAGATAACAATTCCGATAAAAAGGAAGAAACTAGCGGTGACCATCCACATGGCTGGAGAAAATGGATGCAGGAAAGCCCAAGCACCAGTGTTCAGTTTTTGGAATGGAGCCACCACAACTAGTCCAGAAGCAGTATATGGCAGAGTAAAATCCACAAGCCTTGTACGGCTCGTGACAATGGCAATGTCCCCAACAACAGCATCAAATTTCTGATACACAGACAAGAATTACCAATTGAAGCAACTTAAAAGATTCAAAATTTAGATGTGATATAGTACTCACGCCAGTTGTGATCCCATACACAAGATCTGTGTAATTTGGATTATGATGGCCATCACCAAAGGCTATGAATCGGTGCGGGACAGCGTAGGGTAATAAGCTTACAGCAGCTGTAAACACATCAATGCAGAAACCTTGGAAATTTTCAGTCCTTTTGATTTGTGATACAAACTCCTTGTAGCTGACCCGAAGTGGCACTCCAATGTTTAATAGCTTCCCATTGTTTGGGAATACCCATCCTCGAGGCTTACCTATTGTATTTCCTGGCCATATAACCTCGTACAGCTTCTGATTTGCGCTTGAACGATTAGGTGGTTTGGAATAGAGTGTCTCAGGAGAATCAACTGATAGACCAGAATAGTTGGACCAGTAACCCACTCTTCTTGATCCAGTCCCAATAACATTAATAATATCATATGCAGGATGAGGAAGGGATCTGTCAGAATCAAATTTAATGGCACCGCTCAAACCAACAAAGTCACTCTCCAATATGTTATCCAGCAGGCGTTTTCCGCCATCAAAGATAGTCATAGCTTCAAGATGAAGATTACCGCTTTCATTTAGATGCAGTCTGGAATCATCAGAATGTGCGATGATCCCACCTTGATTAAGAAATTTGTGGATGGCATGAGCAACCACCCAAACAGAGTCATAAGCATACAGACCATATGCATTCAGACCTAAAGAGCCACCGGTGAACTTATTCCACCTTGAAAGAAAAGCTTTCTTTTGATCTGAATCCGCTGTGTGCTGGCGTAGAGAAAGAACTCCTTGCATCGACTCTACGGTCTCAAGAGGGAGAGGAACAACACTATCTAGTAGAGAAGAAAGCCAATCAGTTGTTATCCATACATATCCATTCCCCATCATTTGAAGGAATTTAGCCACTGAAAAGACTAAGGCGCCTAATTTGGGGTTCACATGGAGAACCATAACTCTTGATTCCATTAGTGCAACCTTAACAAGTTGATCCAAAACTTGGGCTCGAGTCACCACTGATTCTGGACTAATACCCACCTTATATGTGATTTTACAACGCTTCTCAGCAAGTTTATCACCCAATGTTGCAATACCGTTCCACCCATAATCATCATCCACATATATAGCAATCACCTCTTTCCAACCATAATAATCAACAATCTCAGCAACTGCAGCCATTTGAAATAAATCACTCTGCGCAGCCCTCACGAAGAATGGAAACTGAAGGGCAGAGAGAGTAGGATCTGTAGCTGAAAATGAGACCAGAGGAACTTGGAACTCAGTTGCAACTTGGGATGAAATGTGAGCAACCACAGAAGACTGAGGGCCTATGATGGCTACGGTTTTATTCTCCATAAGTTGCAAAACTACAACAAATTCATCGTTAGTTCTAGGCTATGATTACAAGAAAACGTCAGAAAGTTAAAGCAATTAGGTGGGGGAAAGAAAAGAGAAGAACAAAATTAAAAAGAACAAGGGATCACCTTCGACCATGCCCAGAAACCCACTACAGTTGGAATTTTGCATTTGTAACCAAAGCTTGGTTCCGGGAAGAATTCCGAGATCCGCATTCACATCTTTCACAGCTTCTTCAATGGCAATTTTAGCAACTTTTCCAATGGTGGAATCAAAAGAGAAAATAGCCCCAATGTTCACAACCGAAGGTCTTGACGAACTGTTCTTACCAAATTCGAGAGAAAAACTACCACAACAGAGAGATAGCAAAGAAAGAAGCAAAAAGAAACTCATTTACGATTCTTGCCAAAACAGTGGATTTTATCTACGTCCAGTTTATGCAAATAAAGAAACTTCGATCCAGTTGAAAGTCATGAGCACACCAATAGAACCAGTTTCTTCCTTTCTTCCGCCGCCCGCCGGGAAACGGTGTTAAACAGGACGAGTTTTTTTATTATCTCGTGGTGAATCAATTGCACACAGAACCAAGATAAGCTTAAATATTAAACATTCACAACGAAGCTCTCCATGTAAGCAGACCAAGGATCCGATTCCTTGCCCTCTCCATACTGGAAAAAGAAAATCACCCAATATCAAGGCCACGGAAACAGTTTCAAACTTGACTGATCCCTGAAGGTAAGTATTATTCTACAAATGCCTAAACTCCCAGAAGCAGCTTGATTGGTATTAAAACACAAATATCCTCAAAATTAAGAAAGAAGTAATCAGATAATCAGTAGCAAAGTCGCCTAGCAAACTATCAACTAACCGGAAAATCAAGTAATGAAGAAAATTCTGCTGCTCCAATACAACTTCATCGAACAGTAGATTCACTGAAAAATGAATGAAGATAAGGAAACGGAAGCCTGATTGGAGGCTGCGCCAATAAGAAATTGGAATGATTGGGAAACAAAGTATATGCTAGATGCCAAATCAGCTGCTGGTATCGAGGGAGAGAGAAGCAAACAAAATTTGACATTACTTGATGAAGCTGGCCAGCCAAACCACGTGAAAATTTCGACAACAAAAAGTAAGAAATTCCTTCGTTCATGAGTGTTCTTTTCTTCGACGCCCAATCTTTCCGCAGCAACAGTGACGCCATCTACTGTCGCTCGTTCGGTACTCGACAGGTGAGCCCTTCCGCCCTTGTGGGCGGCTGAGACTCCGCCCCCGCCCGTCGACGAGGATTAATTTTCCAAAAATGTCCCAGTTTCTGTTATGGCATTTTCTTAACTATTTTGCAAAAGTGATTAAGATGCGTTTATATTGGCCTAATCATTGTAAGTAAGATTGATTAATCCCTCGGTTTAAAATGGATTTAAGATGGCGTTTTCCTCCCACTCATCTTTAAAAGTCATTAACCATATTATTCCATTTAAAAAGAAAATATATATTATGTTACCAACTAATTTGGGCCTGGGCCTCCATTTAAAGACTGGGCTTTCGAAGAGCCCAGCCCACCTCGGGATGAGGCGAAACGGGATCGCCGAAAAGCGGAGGGGAATCACTTTCTATCTTAGCCGCAACATCTAGTTTCCTCCAATGGGAGAGTGCCACGTGTAGAGACGAGGATCTAGGGTCTTTGGTGGCCGTCAACGGACCCACGGAAGCCCTTTAGACTCCTAAAGGACAAGACAGCGGGATAGCGCTGGACCGTCCGTTTGCTAGCTAAGAGATCCAACGGCTGGGTGGTCTGGCGGCACCGATCCACAAATTTCACCCAAGGTCATGGGTCACCCACAAAACCAACCAATAATAACTGATCACGTGTCGTTATTCGCGCACCCAACTGACAGCTACGAGATCCACCGGATAACCTGGAACCGCCGGTCGCCAACCAAATACATACAAGTTAGTTCCCTCTTTTTTCTCCCTTTCACATTCATTTTCTTCGCTCCAAAAGCCTCCTCAAAGATTCTGCTCGTCTTCCTCACATTTTCTCCTCTTTAGGGTTTCGGTTCTCTTCTATTTTCCGACCACCAACACAATACTCAAAGCTTCTCAATCACGCTCCTCCTCGTGAGAAATCTCCTACTTTTCTAACGGATTCTTCTGGAAATTTATCTATTTCGTTTCTTTTTTGCTCGCATCTCTATGAGACTTCTGGGGCGTTTTGATAAGTTATTCGGCTTGGTTTGCTTTGTGGCCTCATAAAGCTTCTGTCGATTTAAGTAATACATATAAAGCCAGTTTTCCACTTTCCTTTATTCGACAGCTTTTGGAGGATTGTGATTTCGTCCAGCAATTTTCCCGGGTTTTACTTATTCCACACCATTTTAATAATTGGCTTAGTAGATCCGATATTTCCCATCAGACGCAAGTGAAGGTCGGCAAATTTTGCGCTTGTTTACTGCCTTTCTTCTCCGTATTTCGTAGTTCGATCTGCAGTTTGATCTGGGTATCTTTGTGTTGCTGATTTCCAGTTATCGTGTATTTTAAGATTTGGATTGGAGTCTGCGACTTTCTATTAATTTGTTGAAGTTGAGGTGGAGTGATTTTCTTCGACTTATTGGTTTATCTCTGCCCCATACCCTGGCCGACACCGCTAGAACTTGCAATTATTGAATACTTTTGATTGGTCAGCAGAGGCTATTTTCCGAGCTTTAAATTTGGAAATTTGATATCTAGGAATTGATTCTTCACAAGGGCGCTGTTTGTAGTTCTTCTGGGATAAGGGTCAAAATCGGACTTCATAGATAAATTTATGTCTTTGGCAGAAATATGGCCACGGGTTTAGATTTTTCACCTCCCTTCACCCTACTGGAAGGCGGCGGATACAATAAGGACAATGTATCAGCCACAGATGACGAAAGTTCTGATAGTTTTAATAGTTTGAAACAGATGACCAGTGGGAAGCCTCCCCGACACCTCTCAGTAATGCGGCATAGTGTGAGCTCCATAAAGCTCCTTGGTCAAGCTGACTTGGTGAGTAAAATCATTTTTTTTACATTTTAGATTTTTTGGAGATGCAGATTACTGCTTTTTTAATATTATCTTGTATAACGTCCTTCCAATTTCATGGGATGGTTTGATGGTTGTCCGTTGAGATATAGTATAGTGTATATATAAGTCTGCCTCAATGACGTTACGGGCATTAAGTTCTCAATGACGTTACGGGCATTAAGTTCTGGTTGCTTCCTTTTCCTTTTAATACTAGTAGCATGACTGTTATTCAAAACATGCATCATTGACATATTGCTTTCAGGACAGGTTGAAGTCTGAAAGACTTTTTGTGTTCCCATCAGACCTCTATTCTAGCACTTTATTGGTCTATTACCTGCGTCTAGTTGCAATTATAGGAGGGCAGAGGTTGGGGTGGCCTAGCTTGTTTTTTCAGAAATATCTGTACTTGGTAGTTCTTGTTCTATTGTGATCAGTACTTCTACTGGTCTTGTATCTATTTTTAGTTTCTAGTGTAATTATAACTTTTTATTCATTTATTTTTGTTGTTAATTTTGGGAAAGCTATGAAGCATCTAATTTTGTGCCCATAAACTCTCCAGAGCTTGGATGCAGAAACTCTTGGGAATAAGTCGCCTGATGGGAAAACAGGATTCTTACCTGTCTTGAGATCGGGTAGCTGTTCAGAAAAAGGACCTAAGCAGTACATGGAAGACGAACACATATGCATAGATGATCTTGTTGAACATATCCATGCTTGTGCAGATTTCACTTCTCCTGGAGCGTTCTATGGTGTGAGTATCACTTTTCACCTTGATAACATTTTGACCTGTACACTGTAACGTTGTAGGAGTAATCTCCTTTAAGGGCCGACCGGTGATGATACTAATCATTCAACTGCCTCTTACATTCCATCCATATGATTCTTTTAGAAAGATTTAAATATTGGCTTCCAATAATTCTGTTAGTAGTAGTAAACTCACCCTCTTTAGAAGATGATATTGTTAAAACACAGTGGCTGAATCAAAGATTTAAAAAGTTTGCATTGGTTCCACAGGACAGATAGGCGCAGGCACACATAATTGTGGTTCTGTTTGCTGCGGTTGGCCTGAGTTGGCAAATTGATTTTTTCTACATCACGTGCTCAATGCACCAGAATAATAGTCTCTCTATCACAAGTGACATTTAGTTACCAATAATCACCATATTTTCCTGGTTTTGTAATGCGACATTTGTCTTAGTCACCACCATATTTTTCATTTTTCTCTCGGTTTCCATAAAATCCTTTCCAATTTCTTCCCTTTGCATTTCTGGCAGTATTCTCATAAATCTAATGTGAACAGGGTTATTGGCCACTTCGTTAATTAGCTTCTCTGTATCAGAAAGTGATTCTCTTGGATATTCTCTTTAACGTTGTATTTGGTGGAATTATTGTGTTGCAGGTATTTGATGGCCATGGGGGTACAGATGCCGCTGCTTTTGTTAGAAAGAACATCCTCAGATTCATTGTGGAGGACTCCTGTTTTCCAATTAGTGTAGAGAAGGCAATTAAGAGTGCCTTTTTGAAAGCTGATTATGCTTTTGCTGATGCTAGTTCTCTGGATATCTCCTCTGGCACTACTGCCCTAACTGCTTTCATTTTTGGAAGGTACAGATCTCAAATTATTTTTGGAGTCGTGTGTGTGTACAAAGTTTATCAGAAAGTTTTCTTGGGATTCAGAATTCTAGCAATAAATTACATAAATTACGTGTTTTTGAGTCTACAAACTAGTAGAAAAGTATTTAAGGGGTTATTTCTCAGGATTTCTCTAAGCCCGTGAGGTTATGAATATGATGATTAAGTGCCCCACGTCTCTACATCCATAATTGTTGAAAAATCGTATGTCTACAACTTGTAACAAGCGTTAGTTCGCATGCTAGATTAATATTTGCAAGCAGGAGCGTTGATATGCGTAGCCACTTGTTTGGATTAGCCCACTTCATTTTGTCAGTGAATCATTCAAATATAGTGCAAGTTTCTTGGTCTAACATTCGTTCTTCATACACTGAATGCTTATCTGACCAGTTATCCTGAGAAATGTGTCAATGTTAATTTACATTTTCAGTATGTTGTATTCAGAATCATTGTCCAATCATTTCTGACTTCTAATTTTCTTCACTACAGAACAATGATTATTGCGAATGCTGGGGATTGTCGTGCTGTTCTGGGTAGGAGGGGCAAGGCTATTGAGGTGTCGAAGGATCACAAGCCCAACTGTGCATCTGAAAAACTCAGAATTGAGAAGCTTGGTGGGGTGATATATGATGGCTATCTCAATGGCCAGTTATCTGTTGCGCGTGCTATAGGAGATTGGCACATGAAAGGTGCCAAGGGGTCTGCTAGCCCACTGAGTGCCGAGCCAGAGCTGCAGGAATTGAATCTGACGGAGGAAGATGAATTTCTAATAATGGGGTGCGATGGGCTTTGGGATGTTATGAGCAGTCAGTATGCTATTACAATGGCAAGGAAAGAGCTAATGCTACACAACGATCCAGAAAGATGTTCAAGAGAGCTGGTAAGGGAGGCGCTAAAGCGCAATACGTGCGATAATTTAACTGTTATTGTGGTCTGTTTTTCCACTGATCCGCCCCCTCGGATAGAAATACCTCCAACTCGAGTAAGGAGAAGCATATCATTAGAAGGGCTGAATTTGTTGAAAGGTGTACTTGACTGCAATTCATGATTTTAAAGGGAAAGAGATGTGAGAGTTGGTGTATATATAACATTGGTTTAGCAGACTGAGCTACGGTTTCTCCACCAGAGCTGCCTATGCCCCTTATCTATTTGGCATTGGATGCTCATATGCTTTAACGACGAAAATAAAGAGTCATATCAGATTCTTTTTTTTTTCCCCTTTGTTTTTCTGTTGTTCCTTTCGTTGTAATGTGTTTTCGAACTCTATGCGTGTACAGATCAATGTTGTAACAGTTGGTAACCCTAATATTCATTTGTTTTCTTATCTCTGCGTTTCTATGAAGCTGGTGAGAATTTTCGGAGGCATCAATTGGGTGCAACCAGAATCTTCTTTTGACTATCTTTGTAAGAGCTACTTTTGTTCCTTGCTTCAAGTGTCTTTAAATTTTTTGGGCTTAAAAAAACTGCTATTTAATGTACAAGCAAGCTGATATATCATAACTTTTTTACCCTAAGAGGCAAGAGCAATTGACAAAAGGGACCATCTAGAAAGGTACATGTACACAATAATCTTATATTGCTGATTCCACAATGGATAACAATAAAACCATAATAATAATGAAATTTATTGCTAATAATAACAAACATTTTCATCTCCACTTTAGTATTGCAAAAATAGAAATTCACTTTTAGGAACATCGCGCGCAACAACTGACTTGAGCACAGACCAGACATATGAAATATCAAATGTGGGCGATGTGTGTGCATTACCACACCAGACAAGATAACGAATCAGAGGGGGAAAAAAAAAAAAAAAAAAACCTACGTTGTTTGTGGTCGACGCCGATTTCTTCGGACGCATTAGGTTGGTCATTATATCACCCTTCATAAGCATTATTTCCTGGTAATCATAAAGAGAAATGTCATGCCGAAGGACTGGAGTGCGTCATCACATAATTTCAAGCATCTAGCTTATGAATTCTGAGCAAAGAGCACTTGAATAACTAGGTCGCCAGATCGTCATTTTTCACCTAATCTTTCAGAGTATGAAAAACATGCAGAAAATCCCATCAACAGTACACAAATGGCTGGCATGTGAATTACGAGGTTATGCCTTTATTATAAATGGTTAGTTTTACTTTCGGATCGTTTAGCTTAATGAAGCCTACCTAGAGTCCCTAAGCTTTACTACACAAAACATCAATCTGAAGCTTTTAAGTCAGCATCACCCCATCCTCTGAGTCTTCTATCAAAATTAAAAATTGAAAGTGCAATCAAAGTTTTAACTGTTATACAAGAAAATAAGCGTGTAGCACATATCTCCTGATTTGAAAACAAGCTAACTGTTGCATGGTTTATAGCTCCTCTCTCAAACCTATCTTTTCATAGCTCCCCATCTGCTTCCTCATCATCGTCATTCAGCTGAACACTGCTTTACACAAACAAGGTGGCAACTGTTTATTACGTATTGAAACTATAAGATTTCACAAATCTGCCAAAATGGTCAAATGACGAAAAGGGAAACGTAATCTAAAACAGTGGCTATGGTTTTCGTCTCTATCACAAATAGGAACCGCCATCTAGACACTGAGGTAGGTTAAATTCATAGGTCACTGTTATATAAAAAGTACTTTAGGTTAAATATCATTATTTTAGATGTTCTAAAAATAACGCTTGTTCTGCTGTCTAAATCCACCAATACTTATTTTGAAATCAATAATCGAAAGAGGTAGTTAAAGCCCCCTTTGATAAACATTTAGTTTTAGGTTTTTTGAACACTAAGCTTATAAACTCACTTTCACCTATTAGTTCATTTATTTTGTTATCCACTTTCTACCATCGTTTTCAAAAACCAAGCTAGGTCTTGAAAACTAGAAAGGGAACAAACCAAGCTAGGCCTTAGAATTCAAATATTTCTTTTAAGAAATGTGAAAACCATAGTATTGAAATCAAGAGGGAACAAACATAAATTTAAAAAACAGAACTAAAAACAAATTCATTATCCAATAGACCTAAGAGAACTATTTTGATGGAGCAGTTAAGTACTACAATAACTAATTCTATAATCAGTGCAGAATGAACATTTTCATCACAAGATCAACTTCATAGTCAAATTAACACTTGAAATTGATATAAAAGCACTTTTCAGAGGTTCACGAACAGCAAATTATGAGTTACCTCGCCTTGCTGCAATGCCTGCTCAAATCATGGCATAGTACTTTGCTAACAGCACCTGGTCTGACAGATCCTTTCTTAATCAACTCTGCCAACTGCAGGTTCATCAATATCAAGAAATTGCTTAGATCTGTTGAGAGGGAAAAAAGAAATAAAAGAAAAAGAAATTATTCATAGGCAAACATGTCAACTTACATCATCTTCTGTTTCCTCTAATAATCTGTTTCGATAATAAACAACAACATTAGATTGGGAAAATCATAAATCTAAATGAACCAGCTTAATTATAATCGCTGAATAATCATCACAAAATACAGTCTCACCTCCCACAATAAGTTGATATATCTTTTGAATAAGCCCGAGCTTCTTGTTTATCTGTTACAATGAAAGCAAATAAATGTTTGCATTATAACAAACAAGCAAAAATAATTTCATATGCAAACGCAGCTATAAATATCAGTCATCTACAAGAAAGTGAATTTGGAGCATGACCAAGATCTAAATAAATTCAGTCCAGGCCACTTGTGATTCTTGTTATGCATCAAGTGCACGATAGTTAGCTATCAAACATTCAACAACTGGAGTAAAAGTTTCAAGTGTCAATTTCAGTAGCCAAAACACACACACACACAACAACAACAATAACAAAAATAACAAATAAACAAATAAACAAACAACAAAAACAAAAACAAAAACAAAAGAAACATAGGTTTATTGAGTAGGAACTCATTGAAAAATAGAAGCTCAAATTTGCCACACACTTGTCAAGTTGTCCCAGTCATCCACTTTGATCCACTGTTTTCCAGTTGAATCTGTCTGCACCAAGAACAGATGAAACAATTATCTCACAAAATAAGCCCCCCGACTGTCAGAAATTAACCAATCTTCTAGAGTCCAATCCAACTAAGATCAAATAGTTAATTTCAAAGAGAAGTACCTTCTCGATAGTGTAATCTTGCATCTTTTCACAAAGCCCGTCCAGGAGTTCAACAACTCTTAGCTCACTGACCCTGCAGAAATTTAAGCTTACAATTTACAAATATGAAAACTGTAACTGAGAATAATCAGTTTTAATAACCTTTAACACGTAAAGAGTTCTTTAATATTTACCACATTAAAATCATAAATTGAACTATACGTCTGTATCTCAATAATAAAGTAAGATTTCAAAATAATTCAAGCAATTAAAATCAGAACTATTGCGACTCTTTATCCGGTAATGAAATTGTACAAGAAAATTTTGCTTCATATTAATAACAGTCTCTGTTCTGCGTAATTGATATCAAACATTATTAACTGCGCGACTATTTGGAATTTTAACAGTATCGATATCACCTTCTTCATTTACCGGCCTTTCTACAAGCTACTCTTCCCCCCATAGATGTCGGCCCAACATATATTACTACTGAACTATTTAAACAGTTCATCTATCCATTATCACCACTGCATTTTGTTACATATTAATAAGAAATGTTCTAAACGTGCTAAGGGAAAAAGAGCAGCCTGAAAATCGGGAGGTTGGTGTTTTACCTGTAGTCAATCACCTTCCCCTTACGCTGACCTTTAGAATCCAACCGATGTCTCATATCTAAATGATTCCTCGGTTTTTCCTAGTTAAACATGTAATTACTTTTTGGTTATTGGAGCCCCACTATAACACTTAGAAACCGTCTAAAACTGTGGTTGAATTTTTCTATAGAAAGGAACATCGCCTTACATTGGAAAGTCCACGTTCTATCTCTTCCTGCGAACAATAATTACGGAAGTTAGGTCCCCTTTCGTATATCTACTAGTTAGCATTAGCGATGCTAAGCGGGATTACGATCAATTCAGCATTAGCAAGAGAGATTACTTAAACATCCAATAAGAAAATGAAGTTATCCACGAAAGAAAAGGAACACATACAACTAAGTTGAAACCAAACTATAAGACAATGCAACAGAGAAGGATGACTAGAAAGTAAAAGCCAATCCAAAAACAGTAAAAGACAGTGATCAGATTCAGGCACGCGCCACATAAAAATATGCAAAACGATGAAGGACTTCCACGATTCGGAGACCAAACAAAAAAGAAAAAAAACAACAACAAAAATAATCCAAAGGGGAACAGAGAATTGTTAAGAACAAGAACTTACGGCAACGGCATTGCAAGCGGCGCATTTGTCATCAATGCAATTGACAACACCGAAGTAGATCACCATTAACAATAGAACCCACGCGTTGGATTTCATCGTCGTTTACGCTTGGTCCGATCCAAGTCCTGATTTTCACCTCTCTCCGATCTCCTCCAGAGCTTCTCCAAACATTTGCTAATCTGAAATGACAACAAAACGAAGCAAGAAAATGGCGGTCTCCTTGACGAATCTATGGGCTTGACTCAAGAAGTACAGGCCCGAGTCTAAATTGCAGTCTTCCACTTACAGGCCTTCAGCCCATTGAGGTCCAAATAGTGCCCATAATGGGACTCGGATAATGGCCCATCGATAGAAGTATTACAATTATCCCCAACTTTTCAGGCGATGGTCATCGATCTCTACGTCATCCAAACTCTAATTCTAACGCAAATTTACATTTTTGGTGCACTATGCCATTGTATTGATCTCTACCTGAGGCAGGCGATGGTTATTTATATTTCACTTCACTTTTTTACAAAACAAATTGACACGGTTGTTGTGCTTCTGACATGGTCGTAATTGAGAAGGTATCAGAGCGATTGGATAATAGGATTCACCTCGAAGACGAATAGACGAAATAATGGATATAAGCTATCCTTAACTCAATTTGTTCTTTAGAGTTGGGAGCAGAAATGGATTTGAAAGAATTTCAGAGTTGCTTTGCTTGTTACATCTTCAAAATATTGTGTCTTTCTTAAGTATCATCTATTCGAGGCAACATATTGTGGGCGTGCAAATGCATGCGCGATCTTGCATCTAACTTGCCCCCAAAAGAGAACCAAGAGAAGCGTGTTTTCTTTTTCAAAGCATGTCATCAACATAGACAATGTCTGAAATAAATACATAAACCACCACCACAACATACAAAAATATGACCATCCAGCTCATGTTCTTCCAAGCCATAAAAGCAGATAAAATGGCACACGGCTAATTATAATGAACAAGTCAAAGTGGGGAAAAACAAGAGAATCGATTCAAATGTAAACTCAAACAGGATCTCTGATGCTTAAAAAGCTCTCCAATTGTCGGAGCTTTTCTTCGGACTTTGACTCTCTGATGAGACTTTAAACGGGCCAGAGGTACCAAATGGATCTGTATCATCAAAAGAGAAGGCGCCATGGCCGTGGCCAAAATCTCTGGAGCTGTCAATGGAGTCAAACCTGGCGTGCCTCTGGCTACTCTGGCCGAAGTCCATGCTACTACTCATAGAATCAAACCTTGAGAACTTCTCTTGATTGTGGCCAAAATCTCGAGAACTGCTTATTGAATCGAACCTCGTGAACTTCTCACGTTGCGGAGAAAAGCTGCCATCCTGCATGCTGAAAGAATCAAACCTGGAGGAATGGTCAAAGAAGTGATCCCCCACATCGCTGTAACGAGGGGAAGAGTTGCCGAATCTAGAGAGGGGAGTGGGAGGGACAGAATCATCAAAAAATGGGCTTTTTCTCTGAAAGAAGCTATCTGCATTCGGGGATCCTGTTTTGACGGAGCTAGTATCAAAATCACTGTTTCCAAAGAAATCTCTGTGCTTTTCAGAGTCTGGCTCCTGTGTGATCGCATCAAATAAAAAGAGAGAAGTAAGTGTTTTGTGGCATGGCTGAAATCCCATATGCAATCAACTTGACACTGGAATTGGAGAGAACATCATGGACAACCATGATCTCAAATTGAGCAATAACAGAACTACGTGTAAAATCAGCAACCCAGACACTCGGCAGGTTAAAAGCATCCGTCATAATGACTCTTCTGCATGTAACCTTTACAATTAAATCAGTACGTTCCCCATTATAAATTTTCTAAAGCCAAACTGGCATTCTCATCCCGACTAGATGGAGGAAAGTACAATTAACACTCGAGTTATTTTCAATGACTATCTACCAATCAACTATTGATCGAAAGTTCATCTACCAGGATTAAACATCTAAAATTCTTCAGCAACATAACTTATCAGATAACTGTCTATTTTGAACAATATTCCATCATCTTAGAAATTACCGCCCAGGATGCAGAATGAGTCCTAAAAACAGATCTAACATGGCTATACTTCGGTGCCCACAGCACCCTTAATTTTGGAAGGGGAGGACCAAGGCATATCTCTACCACAATTTACCTTTTAAAATGAAAAAAAGCTGAACTACTTCTAAGTCATACCATGTTCCACATCATTGCTTTTACTAAATTGAAATACAAGGGCATGCATGCAATTCTCGGAGAACAGATGGGAACATGAAAAGACCAAGAGCATGTTCATGAACAAATTTTATTCTCTCCGTCTCCCTCTCTCTCTCTCTCTCTCTCTCTCTCTCTCTCTCTCTCTCTCTCTCTCTCTGTCTGTCTTTTTTTACTTAGGCATTCAAGCTTCAAGAGGTCTCCTCTGGAAAATTATAGCCAATGAAACAATTTTTGCTATTTATCCTTCTTACACGCTTAAAAAAGAAGACTCTCTCTATAAATCGTTGAATGATGTTTTAAGTTTTCATAATGTTCATCAGTGAAATATTTTAATATATGAAACAAACTGTAAACAGAAACAAAAATACTATAATCCACAGTACTTTCAAAAGCAAGAGAGAAAAAATCTTTAATGATTATACGCGAGATCTTTTTCTTTTGAAAAAAATAGTTTTCTATAATAAACCCAAATAGAACTCTAGATCTACCAAACCCAGAAAGGCAACATAAAAAATCTAATTTTCAAGCTCACCTTGGTATTAACTGGTTTTATTCCCCAAACTGAGTCCACATCATCATTATTGTCAAATGCGCCCCAAGCGGACTCATTAAAACTTCTGAGGCCATAAAAAAAACATAGAACCAAAAAATAAATAAGACCAATGAATGAAAGAGCTGCATGAAGTTACAAGTATAAAAAAATATGAGTTCGTTATTACCTATATGCTTCCGGACTCTTTTCATAACCTGCATCTGAAAATTCATGAGAAGGGCTTTCGAGAGATGTCTTTGCAGCAGGACTGCCATATGGACTTTTAGCTAATTCATCTTCACTGTGACTATACACAGAATCACTCTCAAGGCCATGATTGATGGTACTCAAGGAGTTCCCTGTTTTCTCATTGGCATTTGACGATGAATCAGGAGTCGAATTATAATCTGCTAGACCCTTTTCTCCCTGACTTTCTGACATTTTTGGTTTTGAGGCAGAAACACCTTTTGTATCGAAGTTAAGATCATTGGAAAATCCTGAAAGGTATATTAATTAATTGATATCAACAAAACATATGATGTATTTCCATCAAATTACCAGTCAAAGTATGCCGGCAATGAATTGAGACCAAAAACTGCAACATTGCAAGTGCAGAGAAGCAAATAACTTGTCAAGAACCACTTGTATACCTTCATCTTCAAATTTATCCCATTCTTCATCCCAAATAGCTGCATCATCCGGAATTCCAGGTTGCCAACCTAACAAATCCATCATGAAAAATGTCATTAATGGAAACCAAATACATCAAGTCACTTCAGAGTGAACGGATCATATCATGCCACAAATGATGTACAATCTGTACAGGAACAAAATGTACCAAACATATCGTAGACAACTTTAAAAAAAAAAAATAATAATAAAGAGAAGATCCTTGAAAGGAAGTGATATGATTAAAAGAAATATTGGAATCTAGATAGAAGATGCAAAAGTACAAATCCCAGGCTAATGTGAGGCTAATACCTACTGGAAGCTCGATTATAGCAGCCGATTTAACATCAAATCCATGTTTCTTACAACGTTCAGTTAAAGCCTTTATGAGCTCCTCAATATCAGATTGTATTCGATCAGCTCGGACCTGAAGAGGCAGAAAAGAATCAGTATCGGACAACTGCACAGGATAGCCGTTGGCAAACTGAAGCACGCAGCTATCTAGAAAAATCAGACCTGGAGGATACCATCAGCACTTCCTCCTTGTTCTATATTAATAATTGCTTGATGCAACTCTGTCTTCCTTTCCTGGAAGAATGTCAAATAATAGGGGAATGTAAAACCACAAATGAAACAATAAAACTCTAATGCAGCTAAGGTCAAGATTTGTTTCCTGAAGGGTAAGCATATGGCCATGTGGCTTAAAATGATCATTTTCCCCAGCCTGCATCTTTTCTGGTTATCAAGCAATGTAAACTTTTATGATTTTCTTTCATTGATTAGATGCACGTGCACCCAATAAACTCCCTAAAAAAAGTTGCATATTGTAAACTCAAACTTCATGAAATTTGTGTATTTAATTAAGTTCGGTTAACATGCCTATAAATGAATAATATTGATTGATTGTATGCGCTAACTTTTTGTATTAAGTCCATTTAAATGCATCATATGTACTTCCTTATTTTGCGCAAAATCACATATACACTAACATAGACAAAATATCCTTATATCAAGAATATCCTTATATCAAGAATTGATAAATAAAGGAACTTGAAATAATATGAGGTAAAAAAATATCCTTATATCAAGAATTGATAAATACAGGAACTTGAAAACAAAATAAAGTGGCCTCCTTTGACTTGTTTTTTTAATTGTTTACTTTAAGAATGAGAATAATTTAAAAGAGAACTGTAATTTACTTTTAAATAGGACAAACAGTGGTTTATGAATATGGTAAGTGATCCACTGCAGCTATTCTATTAACTACCAATAATATACTGCATTCAAATTCTCATTTTTCATCAATTAAACGATTAGTATCAATGATGAATACTAGCAACTTCCAGTATACCAAGAAAAATAAAAAGAGATAGCTGGATAAGGATAATGAATCAAGATAAAGAAACTTTCTGATTAACCACTGAATATTGACAGCCACGATACGATTAACCAGCCAGCTCTAGTAGATGCAATAAAAAGGTTGGAGAAGAAGCAGATGAATTCAGGTACAAAATCAAAGTACAGTTTTAAGAGGTGGATTTTTACTTGAACATCACGATATTTTGCTTCTTCAATGGTTAACTTAGATGCTATTTCAGCCACTTGCTTGTACTTCTCTTCATATTTCTTTCCTAAGGATTCTGCCTGCAATATAAAGCCATAGTGCGAAGAAAACTTAAATTTAACGAACCCAAAAAAAAAAAAAAAAAAAAAAAGAAAGTAGAAAATACCTCACTCTTGTCAGCAGATCCCCTTTCTGTGATCTCATTTAATCTATTATTACATCTGCTCTTATGTAGAACCTGAAAAGAAGAAGACAATTATTACATGGAACTAATTACACACGTAAAAGAAAATACTCAGAAAATATTTTTGAACAAATTTAGCATTTACGCTGAAGCCCCAAGATCTATGGGCCAAATTGTGGTATTGAGATATTTGCCTGGACTTCAGGCCTAACAATTCTACTCTAGCCACTCTTTTTTTTAAAAAAAAAAAAATGAATAACCGAGCTTTCATTGAAAAAATGAAAAAAATACATGGGTGCACAATAATAAAACCCGAAAACGGGAGAAAAAAAGATCTATTAAGTCCAAGTTAGAACTTGAGCACCCTCAATGCGAGTATAAGTCTCCATCTCTGAATCAAGTCATCAATTGGAATCAAGCCCAAATTAGAAGGTCGTATAGAGTATGTTCAAGTGGGATCCTATGGTTGGTTCAACAATTAAAACTCCAAAATAAAAAGAAGCCCATAGCCTAACAGAGCATGCTGTTAATTTGTCTCTGTTCAGGGAGTCAGATTCAAGTTGGAACATGGTAGAGAAATAGAGGTTTGAAAAGACTGATTGACTTCTTGACACGAAACGAAAGAGACATCCAGGTGTTGTGGACTCCAGGAAGAATGCCCGGGACCTTAGATTTAGAAGGATCCTCAATGATAGCGAAGCAGTTGAATGGGCAACTTGATGTAGGGGCTGCTTGTAGTTATTGTCTTAAACAAAGAGACTGATATTTGGTTTGTTTGGTTAAGTTGGTTGGTTTACTGTGGGGTTAAACCTAGTTGTTTTACTTCTATAAATTGTCCCTTTGGCTATTGTATTTAAATATACGTTTCTTTGGATAAAATCTTGGAGTATTTTTTATACATCACAGCTCTAAAAGATATTTTGATGGAGTTAAAAACCCATTTCTGATGCTGATGGCAGAACTTGAGCATGAGATAAAACAGGGAGTTTTTTCAGTAAATCAATATATGGTCCCCTCATGAATAATGTGGAGATTATTCCCAGGCCCATTACTAAATTTTTAAGGAGTCCTAAAATACCCAAAAAGTGAAAGGTTTCATCTAAATAGTATTTGTTAGAGTGATAAAACCAGAAAAAACACCCTATCCCTAATGCAACCTCCCTCCAAACTGGCCTATTTTATGCAAAGATTGGATTGAAGATTAGAATCATCTCCCTTTTCATTGCGCTTTCGCACGATATACTTGGCAGACTGATTAATTTTGCTTCGAATGTCAGAGTGCTGCCTCCCTAGCATCATTGACTCATCTTGGTTCAATTGGCTCAATTCAGAAATTCAAGGTCAAAGCCGGAGTTTTGTGGATCAAAAGTCAGTTAGCAATTTTTTGCCAATTTAGTGCAGAAGAAACAAAATTTTCTAAAATATCTGCAGCAATGGATATACGGTCGGACAATATTTTCTTCTAATAAAAAATAAAATAAAAATCTTCAACGTTCCTGAACTGCAATTTAATTCAATTAATACTGGAAAGAAAAATGAAGGAAATGACATATCAACATGCTCAAAGTAGTTTTCATTGCACCAAACATGGGAATGTCAAGTGGATTGGGTGGTTCATGACTGTCAGTCATAGATAGGTGCTTAGAAAGGGAGTATTTATTAAATCAAATTTATTCAGAAACTTACATCTTTTGAAATTAAGTGATTAGATCTAGTTGTGAACTCATACAGAGCTAATGACTACTATACAATTATACCTGTTCTAGCCTATGAGTAACCGTTATTGGCACACAATATAAAGAAGAAAAAAAATATGTGTAAATTTGTAGAAGTAAACTAATACTAGGAATTGCGTATTGAACACATACTATTAAGAAACTGAAAGCAAAGAACAACAAAGAGTACTTACAATTTCCTGCATCATCGTGCGATAGAATTTAATCTTTTCTTTTGAGTCCAAAATAACATTCGCTGTCTCTCCAACCTATCAAGGATGAAACAAGAAACATTAGAGAGAATAATGCTACATAGCAGGTGAAAACATGTTACCCATGAATTCACGAGGAAAACAAGAAAAGAAAGTATATACTTAACAAGATATAAGGGGAGATTTTAAAAGGAGTAAAAAAATAGAACCCATCAGCAAGCAAGTAATGGAATTCCACATTCACAACAAGAAAAAACTAGGTCCTCTCCAAAGAAAGGTCATGAAAGTAGCAGATAGATATAAGGAAATACCATTTTCCCAGATGCTGCTGTAGCATCTTGAGCATTTAAACTAGCCGAATTTTGTTGGCCCTTCTCAGAATCGACCAGAAATGAATCCTGCAACACTGAAGCCCTTGATTTCTGCTCATTGGATAGTTTAGCACCATCAACCTTCGAAGCAAGTACATTTGTTGGGGGCCTCAATCCTACAGTTGGTGCCATTGACCGAGCAGTGACCTGAGGTTGCTGCTGTCCAAATCCTAATTTCAACGAAGGAAAAGTTAGATAAAAATACAAAAATGAGAGAAAAAGAGGGCAAAAGAAAATAAGCACAACTAACAACTCTGGTAAGTACCAGGACGAGGACCCCAAGCTGCATTCGGATGGACAATGTTAGATTGTCCTGTCATGGACAACAGAGTCTCATCAAACATAAGATTATTTGGAAGCACAGCTGGAAGAGGTCGACCTTCCCTGTAACGTTCCATGAGATATAAAGCAAAACAAAACTCTCTAAGAGAAAGCATGCTGTCATTGTCTTGATCAGATAAGTCCCACACCTGCTTCAAGACCTCTGAGAATATGAAACATGGCTCAAGTGTTATAACAAATTAAAAGGATATTCATAAAAGCAAATTTACAAGAGCTTCAGTGAAACAAGGAGAAATTAGGACATGGCATAACTTCATAGGGATTACAGGAAAGTATATGCCAATTTCTTAAGCTAAAACTATCTTCATGGTATTACGTTAGAAAGCAAATATGTTTGCAAATACTCGAATTGTATCTAAATGCACAATATAAAAAGAGTCGTTGAGTAAAAGGCAATGCTAAATCATTTTGTATATCAAGGTGAAAACAACCATAACCTCTAAACTTGCAGCATAACTTTAAACATATTCATTGAGCACATATGTTAATTTCCCCTTTTTTCTGTGTGATACATAAACAGGAGAAACAGGAAACAGGAAACCTCCCTAAATTTCTTGATTGCTGCTTGAAATAAGTAACTTGTGCTTCATCTACTATGTGAGATTACATTCTAGATCTAAAAATTAAAAATTAAAAAATAAAAGAACAAAGGAAGTCTATACCTCTAGGTAATCTCCAACTTAAAAATAGATTCCGTGCCTGCTCACCGGTAATTCTACCATCTCTGTCAGTGTCTACTTCCATAAAAACTTTTGTGTACTTCTGAACATCAGTTGGTTTCATTTTTGGCCAAGTAAGCTGTGTATTTTCAGAAGTAGAGTTCCTGGCTCCAGTTGTGATCCCAGAAGATATAAGTGGTGATGGACTGGTTGCTCGAACCTCCTTGCTAGGTTCCAATGATGTCTGAGAGAGCTGCAACTGTGAATCAGATATTGGTCTTGAAACAAATGCACTCTGCAATGACTCCATGGAGTTGTGCTTACTTAAAGGCTGTGATACACTGGAACCTGCAACAATCGCTGGTGGACCAGTACCATTATTGGCTGCATTGTTGAGTCCAGAAGATTCTGGTCTAGGTGGAGATGGAGTAACAGAAAACATGTCAGCACCAAATGCCGACTTAGAAGCAAATCCGTTACCAGTAACAGCTGGTGCTGTATTATTAGGCATAGGCTGTGAAGTCATTAAAGCTGGTGATAACGATGTAGCTGGGGAAGGCACAGAAGGGCTAACTCCCCTAGGCCCAGCAGCAGGGCCACCACCTGGCGTGAGCCAACCATTTGGGTTTGAAAGATTTGAACCCAGTACATTTCCTCCTCCTGAGGATTCAGAAGCAGCAATAACCAGTTGCGTGTTGGAAGCAACACCACCAGGTGTGCCTTGAGGTAACCTCATGGAAGGATTTGGCTGGGCTGAAACATACTGCGGATTCACACCCACGTTTGGAACCCCTTGTCCTCTAAAGACAAAATTTTGAGGTGCCGTTGGCGCAGGCATACTCATCTGTGGAGGAGATGCAGCAGTCACTGAAATTGATTGAGTGGCAGATACAGCCGAAAGATCAATCTTTGGTGGGGGGATTTTCGCTGCAGCAGGACCATATAGTGCTGCCTTAACAATTTCAGGTGTTAGCTCTCGCTTACTTTGAGCAACAGTTACGAGTCTGAGAGCATTATAAAATTCCAGTCGACCAAGGAAACCTGTTTTTCTCTGATCAGCATGCATCCATATCTGCAAGTAAAGAAGATAACCTAGATTGGCAAAACAATTTCCAGAACGAAAGATTTGTAAGCATGTTAGCATTTCTTATTAAGTGGTGCCAGTAGACAATGGCAACAATTAAAGGCATCATCTTATATATCGTTAGATAGTTATTAGAGGAGGATGAAGTAAGAGGACAAGCCTCTCAACATAATAGCTTCAATAAAGACTATATATACCAGTGGCTG
This sequence comes from Cucurbita pepo subsp. pepo, assembly GCF_057944985.1. Classification (NCBI taxonomy): domain Eukaryota; kingdom Viridiplantae; phylum Streptophyta; class Magnoliopsida; order Cucurbitales; family Cucurbitaceae; genus Cucurbita; species Cucurbita pepo. The sequence goes on from NC_141803.1 coordinate 189,021, forward strand.
AAACAGAATACAGATACAATACTGTTAAAACTTGTATTGTACAAACAGACTAAATCAGCATCCGTTGGCCACATCAGAAAATTGAAGTGCACAAATGCTGTCAATTCAATCTCATGGGGAAGTCATAAATTTCAATCACAGGTCTAACGATGGAATATGTGACAATTATATCTAAATATTAGATTTCAACGGGTAAAAAATTAAAATTAAACAGGAAAACCTCAAGGAAAAACTTTAGATAGGAAATTAAACCCCAGAACTTTCCTAGAAGATACTGGTAGCCACCTAATTCACAAACGCACTCTTCCACGAGGCGAAGACACTCATTTTTTTTAAACCGAGAAACAAAGTAATGCTGTGAAAAAATAACAATTTATGGATTTCGAATTCGCAACCTAGTACAGGTACATGAACGCCATTGATCTAAGATAAATAACCCATGCGAAATCCGAATAAGAAAGAGTGAGAGAGGGAGTATAGAGCGGAAAAGGGAACCTGCGCGAGAACATTTTTAGGCAAATTGGAGCCCTGAAAGAAAGCGACAGCTTCAGCTCCACTAATCCTTCCATCACCATCCAAATCGGCTCTCCGAAAGAAAGCGTCGAACTGATCCATATCAGTCCACCCTGGATTGGATCCCGCCGGTAGCACACACAAAAACACAGAAGATCAAACTTCCTTCCGACAATTCTCGTAGGCAGAAACGAAACTATGATCCCACTCGAGCATAGACAATCCAATCACAACAGTTGAGAACAAACGCAGGCAAGTAAGGAGATGCTAGGTCTATGCAGAAATTGTAGTGTTAGTGGAGAGATGAGCGCACAGATGAGCTGTGGTCTGAAGCATTGGATCGAGGGAGAGTGGAAAGGTGGGAAAAGGAAAGAAGCCGCCAATATACCGAACAAGAAAAAGGAAGGAAAATGAAGGAAAATGAAGGAAATTTCAGGTAACGAGAACCATTTCTACAGAGAAAATTCCCCTCTTAATCTCGCTGCCTTAGTGACCAGAAATAACATCCTTTACTTTTCTTATTTTATATGAAATTAAAGGATAATAATTTTTTAATACGAGAGACCTACATTTTCTTTTGACTAAATTAATAATAATGTCATTTTTAAAAAAAAAATCTTAAGAAAATGAAAACAATTAACACTTTATTTTTAAAATACCACTTTTTTAATAAAATAAAAAAATTACATTTTCGATTAGTACCACGTCTAAAAAAAAATACTCGTGGTATTTTAGAAGTAATATTAATGATTTTCAGCAATTGTCGGTAATAAAATTTTAAAACTAATATTAATGTCACTTGAAACGTTTTAAAGTTTTAAGGGTCTATCTGAAATTAAAAGGGGATTTTTGGAAACAATATAGCTTAAAACGAACTTGATTTTCTTATTAACCATTTATCAAAATTATTTAATGATTTATATGGTTATCAGACACTATTGGCACCATTCTCAAGCATGCTGGACAATCTATAAATGCTTGTTTTTTCTCGAGAACTTGGAAAGGAAAACCTAAGCGTAATATACAAATTTACTACATAATAGAATAGAAAACAAAAAGATTCACTTTTTTAGGAAGGGTAAAAAAAAAATAAAAAAGGATCCACTATGGTAATAAAATTGGACAACGTGATGGTTTATTTTGATACCAGCTCTGTACAATTCACGTATCCATACACTTGATTTAAGATCTTTAGCAGAAGAACAAGCTGAGCTGAGGAAAATGATCGGAAAATTAAATAACTCCACTAGTACTTTCAAAAGTACTTTCAAAGGGGTCAAGTTCTCGATCCTTTTAGCCTCGAATAGTTATCGTGAGATTCCACATCGGTTGGAGAAAGGAAGGAAACATTCCTTATAAGACTCTAGAAACCGTGAGGCTGACAACGATATACAATGAGCCAAAGCAGACATCTGCTAATGGTGGGCTTGGATTGTTATAGTTGATATCAAAGCCACAAAACGAGATACCAGGCGGTGTGCCAGTAAGGACTCTAGGCCTCCAAAGAAGTGGATTGTAAGATCCCACGTCAATTGGAGAGGGAAAGAAACCATTGATTTGGTGACCGCCATTTGCTAGGATTGAGAAGCATATCATCAACACTAGCTTGTATCCATACTCATCCGAAGCTCGGTTAAATCCTAATAAGAGATTCTTAAGGTGGGAACTATGGCACATCAATCCTTTGCGTTGTGGTGCAGAACTTGAGGTAGAACTCGAGGCGTGGGCACCACATGACTAAATGAATGGCCAAAGTGATCTGACATGTTACCTGAGATGAGGGCGTTGGACACCAGATGAATAGCCAAAGCCCATAGGTATGTATCAAACGACGGACCCTGCAAAGTAAAAATGAATTGAATGAATGAAAACCTTGACAAACCAAACATAGTACACAATGACCTGGATAAAATCAATTGAATAAGAAACATAAGAAACCTAGTGAAAATTCCCCAGCACCCTCTTTACCTAACTATCATTCTTCCCGCCCATAAAAAAATTCAGGGAATCTTGACGAACAAAACATAAGAAACAGCGCTCTAGTCAAAATGAACTGAATATGAGTAGAGATAACGTTTCTTCCATTTTTTCAATATGGATTGCGATAAACAGAGCCCTGAAGTCTATAGTTTGAGACTTACCACAGTGGAAGCCCAAGAAATTGCACAAACGGTGTCTCATATATGTTTAACAAATAAAATTTAAGCAGTCTACATTTTAGAGCATACTAAGATACGTAGAATGTCTTCTGTAAAACGTTACTAACCTTCAGATGACCAAACAAGAGCAGAAAGAACTTGTTCGTAATTGACATGACCTAAAAGATTTCAATAATGCCATCCCTTGGCACGCCAACATCTTTGCAAATTGTCCTGATGACGAGCAACTTTGATTTTCAACCAGAGCCTATATGCCATCTCTGTTCTGTTAGAGGCCAACAGTTTGTTATTAAGCTTACTACGTATTTTCCTACTTGGTAAGAAACCCTGACGTAAACATTCCCCCATGACAAGTACAGCATTTTCAAGCTGCCCTGTTTTACAAAGGCAGTCAATGGCATGTTCATAAGTTTCCACGTCAAGATCATAACCACTTTCTTGCATCTCATTCCATATATTTAATAGCATACCAAATTTACCAAACAAAGAAAGCCGCATAAGCAACAATTTGTAAGCATTCTTGGATATCCTACATCCAACTTTTTTTGCTTTTTTGTAGATTAACATAGCTGCGTGCGGAGGACCATAACTACAGCTAAGTTTCATAAAGGATGTTATTGCCCCCGTAGTGGGAATAATTCTTACCACCATCTCATCAAACATTTCTAGTGCATCAGCCACTTTCTTGGCTTTAAGAAAGGCAATAATCAAATTGGAATAGGTGTTGATGTCGGGTTCACATTTATTGCTCAACATACGTTTGTAATAGGTCAGGCATTCATCAAAATCACCTATGCATATAAAGTTGGAGATCATTGCATTATAAGAACCAACATCTGGCGTACAGCCTTTTGCAACCATTTCATCAAAGATCTTGACAGCATCATCAATGCGATTAGCTCTGCCAAGACACTCAAGAAGATAAGTGTAGGTCAGACAATCTGGAGAAAATCCATCAGCTTCCATTGCTTTCAAAATTCTCTCAACTTCACTAAGCCTACCATATCTTGACCATCCACTAATTAAAATGTTATATGACATAGCATTGAAAGGAACACTTCCCTTTATTAAATTAAAGAAGGAGCTTGCAGCGCCCACGTGAGATCGTCGACACATGCATTGTAGAAGAATATTCAAGGTTTCAGTGTCACATTTCAACCCATATTCTTTCAAGTTTTTGAATAATTGAAGTGCCTTAGAAACTTGGCGAGCCTTGACCAAACTGTCTACCACAATGGATACTGTTTCCATATTCACAATCACTCCCTTCCGTGTCATGTTGTGCAAAACATCCATCATTGAGTCAAAAAACCTTCTTCTACCTAAAGCTTTAAGAATTATGTTGTAACTAGAAGTATCTGTAGGTATCGACGGCTGCTTAATAGCCCAATCAAAGAAGGTAATCATAGCTTCGCTACCTAAACTACCCGTGTTCAGTACTTTGTTCACAACATCTTGGCTCAAATTCACATCAGTATTAGCTAAAGCATGTTCAATTGCTGTTTTACCATTCAGTTTTTGAAGGAAAACACCTCGCAATTTTTCTTCTGGTCGTAAAAATCCATCAACCGTCCTAATTGACATCTGTTTCTCAGTATGATTCTCTTTGACGGTGTCAGAAACCGAACCATAAGGATTGACTAGTAAAAGATCAGAAAGCTCTCTCATAACGAAGCGCTCGTCGATACTGCGTTGATACCGAATCCCATTACCCAAAACACTAACATCATCAAATAGATTTGATGGTTCATCTAGGGTTGAAGACAAGTATGATAAAGCCGATGAGAGCGAAGGCAGATAAGGTAAGGGATAATGATACCTGCCACCGGTGAGACGTCCCAACAAGCACCCTTTGAATTGATACGAAAGATAGCGCCGGGAAGCGCCGAATGCCATACAACCTAGCGATTGTTCCTGTGCTGAGAGAGAAGTATCAGAGTGGCTAAAAGAGGTGAGCCAATACAAGGATGGGTCTTCCACCTGTAGGTTAGAACTGGTTAACTGAGATGCCGGCGGGAAGAAAGACGCCTCCTTTAGATTTCGCTCTCCGGGGCCGTCGGATATAGCAAAAAGGGTATTAAATTTCCACGTCATATCAGACCTTTTATATTTCGCAAAAGAAAAAAAAAGTTTTAATATAAACAATGTAAATATAATAATAATAATCATCATTAATTAGCGTAATATTTAACATTTTTGTCTATCTGGAACATAAAAATTTATACTGTTAAAAGAAAATTTTAATTAAAAAAAAAAGCGCTCGCCGGCTATTGCAAGATGAAAAAGTTTTAGTTCCCGCCAAATTCAAGTACGATAAACCCTAACTCTTCTCGCCAATGGTTTCTAGAAAAAAGAAAAGAACCCACGAAATCGAACCGATTACAGAACTCGATCGTGTAGTTCACCAAGCTAGATAGTTCTCAGGGAGTTCGAATATCCCTACCCGATCACCCGTGCAACATTGCGAAAATGGTATATGCGAAAGGGAGGACGAACAAGCCCAATCCGACTCATCAGCTCACAAAGAAAGTCTACCCGATTGGTGGCATCCAAGTGGAATTTCCATACCGACCCTACGGTTCGCAGCTCGCATTCATGGGTAGAGTTATATCCACCCTTGATCGAGCCCAAAGAGAAGGCCATTGCCATGCATTGCTGGAATCTCCGACTGGAACCGGGAAGTCACTTTCACTTCTGTGTTCGACTCTCGCCTGGCAGAAGAACTATAAGATAAAGAATCAGGATGCTAATTCTTGTCACTCGAAGCCTGCTCCAGAGGCTGCCACAGACCCTCTTGCTTTTGGCGGTGGATTTATTCCAGAAATGCAGCCGTCAAGTAAGTTTTCAACGTCTTTACTCTGATCATCCGAACACCTTAAACGCACGAATTCGATTGAGTGGTCAGATAGTGACATAGAAAAAAATAGCTCGAGTTCATGGACATTTTTATTCTTGTTTAACTGGGTTCACCTTGCGAGCTCATTAGGCTTATATCGCGAGGATATAGCTAGGGCGATTCTTATGATGACATAGATTTTCTTTGCGCGCTGCCTGCAACAAAACACGTTCATTATCTTGAACTGTTCTTTTCGTCGACGGTTAATTGATTCTGGGACTGTTGGTTTGTTTTCTTGACGAATGAGGTTGAGAAAAAGTGAAGAATACGAAGGTTGGAAAAGAGTTGTTTTTCTACTATCCAGTACGGAAATCGAATTCCAAACGATTATTGAAAATAGCTATTGTGAAATGGGGATGCTGCCAAGCTTTTGTTTTGCATGTGGTTTTTTGTCATTTGTAATGAAATTTCTATTGATGGAATGACCTCGATCAGCAATAGAAAAACATTGCTCACATTTTTCACTATTTGCATTTCGTTCTTCTTCATTGTTATTATTATTTTTTTCCTGTTTTTGTGTGTGTGTATGTGTATGTGTGTGTTTTAGAACTTTTTATTTGTTTGTTTGTAAAGAATGGGACAATAACTTCTTCTGAGGAATATGTTGGGTTTTCTAGCGTCTGTAAATACGGAGTCATCTCTTCCAGTGCAAAACAACAAAAGCCAGAAGAAAAAAACAGCCCCAACCATATACTATGCCTCGTAAGTTTCAATCTATTGTAATGTGAAATAAGGGATGTGAACCTCAAATCGTTTTTCTCATTTACATGATGCTGATGCTATACGTTTTATTATTCAAGGAGGACACATTCACAGATATCACAAGTGATCCGCGAGTATAGGAAAACTTCCTATCGAGTGCCTATGGCAGTGTTGGTATGTCACCTCTTCAACACGTAACTGTTCTTTTGTACGTGTATAACTTTTTTTATGAGATTGTGCATTGAATAGATTTGAGAATTTTAATAAGCTGGGTTTGACTGTAAGAATCCCTTGTGCTCTACTGTCAGCCGTGGTTCAGTTGCAATGCATTTCTGGGTAGTCTTCTGTAGGTTCAACTGGGCTGTTTTTTTACTAACCCCCTTTTTATCCACAGGCATCTAGGAAACATTTCTGCACAAATCCTCATGTACGAGGGAAAGATAACATAGATGAACAATGGTGCATATTTCTCTCCAAAGGCACCTTTTTCTTGATTGTTAGTCTTTTTCCAGTTGAATAAAGTCATTTGACGTTCTCTTTTTCATTTTAAAATTTGTTGAATTATACCAGCAAACTACTATTGAGGGATCAAGATGCAGGATGCTATGAATTTAAGTTAGTTATCTTTATCCTTTGTCTTCCTCAATTTAATTTAGTTCTTTCAGAATTTACTTAATTAAAGCAATCAGCAAAGGAAGATAAGTAATACTTCATTTTTCTAACAAACAGAAATTTCAACAAGGTTAAAAGTCATCCAACTCTTCAGAGAGGAGGATGTCATGAAGTTCATGACATTGAAGATTTGGTGAAAGTTGGAGAAGTGGTAAAAGGTTAATCTCTAAGTTTTGAGGTGTTTAACATGCCTTATGTTGTCATCACATCTTTAACTTGATAATTTCTTTATCCTTTTTAGGTTGTTCATACTATGCAGCTCGTTCTATGGCAGACGATGCACAGCTGGTGTTTTGCCCATATAGCTATGTTGTCAATCCAGTTATTCGAGGAGCAATGGATGTAGATATTAAGGGTGCGATTGTGATTCTTGATGAAGCCCAGTATGTGTACTAGCATCAACAAATTCTCTGTTTCCTTTTATCTCGGTTGGAATTATGGTGACTCCATGAGATAGCTATCAAATGCTGGCAATTAATTAGTTTAATATGTTTTCATTTTTCAGTAATATAGAGGATATTGCCCGTCATGCTGGTAGTGTGGACCTTGACGAGGATATTTTAAATAGTAGGTTATTGAAATTCTACTAGTTTGTTTGATGATTTAAGAAAGATGTTTCTTATGGCTTGCTTTTCACATCTTTCAAAGAATTGCAGATGGAGTTAGAGCAACTATGTTATACTGATTCTTTGGTTTACCAGCCACTGTATGAAATGACACAGGTGATTAGTTATAATTACTCTTCCTCGGAATGATTTGTAATTATCTTCAAAGATCTTTTGAGATTTAGTAGTCCTACTGAACTTTTAGGATCTCATAAGTTGGATTGACCAGAGGAAGACCACACTGCAGAAGCGCGAGTTTCAGCATTATGTCACCTGGTGAGTTATGAAAGAAAATTTTACCGGTTTTGCTGTAACATTTGATTTCTCAGTTGCATATGGTTTGTCTTTGTGTTTTGGTGTAATGAAACGCAATATCATATAGTTCACTTTGTCTCTTTTTAGATTGCTTGATTCAAGGAAGAATTAAATTTATAATGTTTTTCTTGATGTAGCTAGAGTGTTTTATGCATTTTGGGTATAAATTCCAGATTAAACGTGTTTCTTTTTACACTTCAAGACTTTCAATAAATATGCACGTTTTGCTTATTTTCTCCTATAAATGGTGGATTTGATCTCTCTAGTAGTTTATATCAGTTTGACAATATCTATCTATGAGACATCCTATTTCTACGTTCATGAATGTTGTAGTTGGACTGGCAATCATGCTCTAAGGGAACTCCAAGAAGCTAATATAACTCAACAATGCTTCCCCATTTTGCTTGAATGTGCAACTAAGGTATCCTGGTCTTTTTGGGTCCTTTCAGTAATTGGGGGGACATTTCATTTTGCTCTTATTATCTCAAAGTTTTACCATATGCTTGTTTAAGGCTATTAAAGCAGGATTAGATACGGAGTCTGATGCTCCACATTTGAGTGGCCTGTCAGTGATAACGCTGGAAGGTAAGAGGCTACAGGGTACAGCCTTTGCTTCATTTTTATGTCAAACTATCAATATTGAATATTTCTAATTTATACAATGCAGGGTTATTCTCTTCACTGACATATTTTTTCTCAAGAAATGGTTGCCACATGTCTGATTACCAGCTTGCATTACAACGCCATGTTAAAAGAGATCCTGGTAATCAGTTGCTTAGTCTTCTTTTTGATACACTGCCTGCAAGATTTTTCAGTCAATGATTACAGTTCTTGATACCCTTTTTAGTTATAAGAAACAAACTTCCATCGATCTATAAATACAAAAAGGAGAAAACCCATCCTCCAGGAGCTGATCAAGCTTTTATGAAGGCTTTGATAGAATATATATGCGCTTGTGTGTATGTATGTATGTATGTATAAAAGGAGTATAGGTGCAACAATTACTAAAAGACAGCACACTATAAAGAAGCCAAAAAAATAACCTCACAATGTGCAATTGATCATAGAAGTCCATATTTAAATATCATCAATTGTATGATAAGGTTTCATCTGAAGTTCCCAAAATAAAGCATTAATTGCATCAAGGCAAGAACTTTAGCCTGATGCTTTGGTGAAAGTGTGGGCACACACAAGCTGGCACCACGACAAACTCAAAAGGAAATGATATAGGATCAGAAAGATACATGTCACGATAAATGCTTGGAAGTATGGAATTAATAAACTGAACTCCAAGTTGTTTGATTCTATCTGTTTTTCTTTTCTCCATCGAGAAGCAAATCATTTGTGATTCGGTATTTTAGTTGTCACTAAGTTGAGACTCCTGTTCCCGAGTCTTCATTGTTGTCTGAAGACATCGAAGAGAAATGCATTCTTTCCAATCTTTATATAATGGTGATGATGCAATTAACTTGAGTATTGACTTTATAATGTAATAATAATGCAGAAAGTTGACTTTTAATCACTTGAGGGAAAATGAGAGAAGTTTGTCTGATGTTATCCAGAACTGACTTTCTAGTTTAGGCTTATCAAGTGGAGAAAAAATTCACTGAACTTATCTTGACAATTAGAAATTTAACTGTTCCTTTTTGTTTCTGTTGAAATAGGTTTTATTTATTTATTTATTAATGTAAATTTATTTATTTACTTTTCATTTCAGGAAATGTTCATGTTGACTGGACGCATACTTTCAGTTTGTGGTGCTTGAATCCAGCTGTTGTATTTAGAGACATTGGCGATCTTTCCTTATCAGTTATCTTGACATCTGGGTGAGCATCTAAGACTTGAAAAGTGGAATGTGATGTATTAAATAGTTTCTGAAAACCATAAAACACCTTCAAGCGAGGCTTAAACAACTATGCTTTTCAGCCATGTTAATTGAATTTTAACATATCCTCCTTTCTTCTGTAAGAAAAAGACTTGGAGTTTCTCATTGATCAGAGTTTATAGGTTGATTATAAGTCAGTCATTTAGCACATTTCTAGACATCATACTGAGTTTCCAGTATGGAAATTGAGATGCTTCTTTAAAGTGCTTGCTCTTTTCCCTACATCTTCATTTTGTGGGACATATTGTATATATGGTGCCTAAGAAGGCATTTCAACAATCTAATCATTTCTGATTTCACTCAATTAGGACCCTGTCACCTATGAATTCCTTCTCATCTGAACTTGGAGTTCAGTTTGGAACTTCACTGGAAGCTCCTCATGTAATTGACGTGGAATCACAGGTTCAAATGGACTTTTCCTATTTTCTGGTTTGTCGATTCCTGCAACTGTTAAATTTTGACCTATCGATAACTGTACTGCAGGTGTGGCCAGCTATTATATCAAGTGGTCCAGGAAACTATCCACTCAATGGAAGTTATAAAACAGCCGATGGATATGCATTCCAGGTATTTTTGGAATTTCATGATTGCTCTAAACTTATTATAGGATTTTCTGGTCTTATACTAGTTGTTTTCTTAAAGGATGCCCTAGGAAAATCTCTGGAGGAGATATTTTTTATCGTTCATGGTGGCTGTCTAGTGTTCTTCCCTAGTTATAAGCTGATGGAGAAACTCCAAAATCGTTGGTCTGAAACTGGTCAATGGTCTCGACTGAATGCAAGGAAGTCCCTATTTGTTGGTAAGGCTAGTTTATATTCTCTCTGTTGGTATATAGTTTTTTTTTTTTTTGTTTTTTTTTTATTTAAGATGAGTTGAATTATTTTACATTGCTTGCATGCCTATATTTTCTTTTTTCTTTTTGCGTGTTGCGTTAAGAATGATTTCAATTGTTTCATATAGAGCCAAGGGGAGGAACTCAAGAGGATTTTGATTCCATTTTGAAAGGATATTATGATACCATACGTCTTGGTGATAACTTCGTAGTCGAGAAGAAGAGGCGAGGTAAGAAGGTTAAACCCAATCACCCATATGTGATTGGCTGTGAAAATCCCAAGGAAGGTGCAGCACTCTTTGCAGTTTTTCGAGGAAAGGTGCGTTCCATTTGATTACTTAAAATTCAATTACTTTCCTTGTTTCTTTACGGCAACACCATGCTTTATTGTAACACTATGACCCAAAACAACCATGAATGTTGATATACAGTTTCCAGTTTGAAAGATAAACACCCGTGATTTCCTATTAGCATTAGTAATTTCAATAAATTTTTGACATGCTGTTGCCTAAACTGATATAGCTGATGGAAATTTCAACTTTGATGCTTCTTTTGCGCATGATGGTAAACTGTAATATTGTTTTTTTAGAGGCTGTAGTAAACGGAAATAGTATTAAATACCTAGAATCTCTTAATTTAATAAGGCAGCCTAAAATTTCTCCAAATGTCATATTTATACAATTTGATATGATGGTAGCATTAGAGATCCAGACTAGATTTCCGTTCCTAATATTTCTGTCACGCCTCCACATATCATCTTCTTTTCAAGTTTCACCAAGCTCTGAAGTTTGCTTTAAACCCTGCTATGTATCATGTATCTGAGCTAAGAGTTGCCGCATCATACTTTTTTATAGCAGTCCACTATTTGGTTGAATGGACATGAGCTTCAGTGATATTGATTATTAGTTGTAGCATTGTAGGCATTTATTCATTTAGGGGACTTTTCCATGTTAAGGCATCGTGAGCTGCTAGCCCAAACCATTAACCTTACTCTATGATAGACTCCAAATCACAGATTTGAGGCGAGGAGAGGAAGAAACATTGATTTACATGGCATGTCCAGTTCTTGTTGAGGATGCCAAGAGGCATGAGGCAAGGCACTCTAGTTGAGGCGTATAGCTTGGCGTGCCTCATGTGTTTTCTTTTCTTTTCCCTTTATTAAGAAATATGTAAGAACTTCATTCAATAATGATCCAATAGGTGGAAGTTGCTGGTTCTGGAAAGAAAACTATGACATTTAATGATCCAACAAGTTTTTATTAAAAAAGAATCCAGTAAGATGATTTTATGATGGAACTTTCCCTTGAAAGTTCTCTTTGAGAAGTTTATTTTGCGTATCCTAAATTGCCTTGTTGTGTGCAGGTTTCAGAAGGAATAGACTTTTCTGATGATAATGCTAGAGTGGTTGTATCCTTTCTTCTTTTAAACAACATCTTCTTTCCTTGTGTTTGGGAGTGCCTTATGTCCATTGTCATATTAATGAATGAATTGGACTTATAGCTATAAATCATAAAGTCGGTGTCTGTCAAGTTGAATGTTTTCTTTTTATGTATTTATTCATAGAAGGTCTTAACTAACATATTCAGATAATAGTTGGTATTCCATTTCCAAATATGTAAGAACTTCATCCTTCCTTTACTTTTGGAAAATAGTATATAATGTTATATTCTGATTATTTATTTATAATTCCTTCCAGAAATGATATTCAAGTTTCATTAAAGAAAAAGTTCAATGACACATATAAACTATCCAAAAACCTTTTAAGTGGAAATGAGTGGTATTGTCAACAGGCCTTCCGAGCTTTAAATCAAGCTGCAGGTATGCCTTGTAGCTGTTCTCATTACTTATCATTCTCATGTGCATATGTGGAGTGGCATCATGCAAATAACCTTTTTATATTTTGTAACAATTTCTTTCTGTAGGACGCTGTATTCGACACAAGTTTGACTATGGTGCCATTGTCCTATTAGGTAATTGCTTTAATTTCACTTGTCCATTGCCTCTAAATAATATGAGATTCTCTGGTCACTAATTTTGTATGTATGCATATATGGTTGTTTGTGCGGGGTAGAGGAAGAAATCCACATATTTAACTAGAACAGAAGTCCTTCAAAACTTGCATGGAAGCTGCCATTCCTTGGCTGTAACATTTTAGCTAGTTTTATGGTTTCGATATTGTTTTTGCTATATACTCATATTTATAAATCTAAAGTTTTCTTGTCATTCTTGAAGTAATTCTTTGGCAGACACATAAGCTTATTTAATACTCAAATCTCCCATAGCTTTTCACATTTTCCTTTTTTGGTCAAACAGATGAGCGTTTTCAGGAAGAGAGGAACAGGGCATACATTTCAAAGTGGCTAAGAAAATCCATTAAACAATTTGATAACTTCGAACAGTCTATGGAGGGCCTAAAATCCTTTTTCAGCGACATTAAGGTCGAACATATTTCCCATGCTTCTTCTGTGCTATTTTCTTCCTTTTCATACTTTGGTCAGCTGATGAACCATAGTACATTATTGTTGTCTTCACTTTAGGAGCGCATTAGCAAGAATACAGAAAGTGACTTGCAGAAATTTGAGAATGAGGAGCACATTACTCTTACAGACCCTGGTAGTTTTAGAAGAAAGAAGATAGAGAAATTTGACAAAACCTATTGTGGGCAGAAAGTTAGTACTACAATAATGACGTATGATACCTGTTTTTTTTATAATTGAAATCTCAATGTGATTTTGACGCTCAAGCTTCTCTCAGGTTCATGAGGATCCTAAAAACTGTATAATTGATCTGGAGTGCAGTGTTGAAACAGATACGAGGTAAATATGGATTCCCTTGCTTATATCTTTTATGGCATTACCTACGAAGAAATGAGAATTTATTAGCTTTTCCATGTTGGTATATAATTTGTATAACTAAGAACGTTTGTACAGGAACTGTAATCAGGCAGATGATCAGTTAATACCTCTATAAATTTGATGTTCTTATTATCTCCCTACACAGCAATCAATATGTATTTTTCATTTGCAATGGTCTTGAACCACTGGTTTTTGCAGGAACCATGAGTTTCTATCTATGGCAACCGACCTTCAAGTTCCAGATTCACCAATTGCGCAGGAGACTCCTTGTGTTGATGTTGGAGGCATCCCTAGTCCGGGAGACTCCAAAGATGAGCGATCGACTTCAACCATAATTGAGGCCTACTCTGAGTTTCCCGATCAATTCTCTAACCATTCTTTATGTTTTACGAAATCAACAAGATCTCCTCTTACATCCGAAACTTCAATGCTACATACTCCTGAAAGAAATGTTGCTGCAAATGCCTACAGCTTTGCACGAGAAACAGAGTCTTTGGATATGAGTGTAAATTCTCATACCCAGAAAAGGAGGAAGTCTATGGGTTTAACTATTACCAAACTTGCTCAAGAAGAGTTTGTTGCTGATCCCAAAACCAAAAACCCCAAATGCAACAGCTTGGACAAAAGCTCAATAATTAGCGGAAGTTTAAATAGCCCAAAAGATACTAGTTATGAGATTGTTCTCACAGAAGGGAAGTCTAAGAGTTCAAATGTTCCCCAAGTGCTCAATCTAAATGACACCCTTCCTGTTTGTCTGTCTGCTGGCCTTCCAATGGACAAAAAGTTGCATCTATCTTGTGCACTTTGTAGAAACCCACTGGGTCGTCCGGAGAACCATTTATATCTATCGTGCTCATTTACAGTATCATCAAAAACACACTTAATATCGACATATAAGGAAAGCTTAAAACCTCAAAATGCTAATTTGCCAACAAATATACCGGTTGTTATGACAGACATCTTATTTGTTAACCAGAGGCTCCTAGTTAGGTCTTCAAAAGGTTCAGGACGTGGTATCTGGAGTGAGGAGGATGGTTGTGTATTCAATTCTGTCTTTTGCCCCTTCTGTTGCACTGACAACTGCATTGGTGTACAGATCATGGCAACTGATGCATCAAATATTCAGTTACTTGATAAGGTACGTGTAATTCAATTTTTCTAAAATTTCATGAGATGCATATGGATTTTTTGTAGTTCAACATCTCGAGCTTTATTGTGATAATTTTGTCCACATTTTTTTTTTTTTTTTAAATTTCATTTCTCTTTGTCCATCATTTTGCAGGTGATGTTTTACCTGGAGCGTTTGGAGATCCAAGACCTAAAAGCAAATACAGAGAAGGCTTCAGTAAACAAGGTAGATTGTGATTTAATTTATCATACGAAGGCACCTTCATATACGAATAGGGAAAAGTAAACTTGGTAGAGGAGAATTTGATGAGAAATGAAACTTAATTAACCAGTTACTGTAGCATGAATTGAAATCAGTATGATGGCTCGTTCCTTCTATTGCAGGAAATATTACCTGTTAGTAGCTCAGCCAAGAATAAGTCGGCCGTCATGGAACCCATTGAAAATTTTTCGTACTCCTCTGGGCCGCTAACCTCAGGAGGATGGAGGTCTACAAAATTGAAAGTCAGACGGAAGGAAACTTCATAGAAATATTCACGAAGATTAGTTGTTCTGCTTGGCCTAATTTAACCAGTGTTGCAGTCGAAACCAATAAAATTGTCTGCTTGTGTACCTAGGGGTACAATGGGAGATCTGGGCCATTTTGATTGGTCAAATTCACCATTCAAGGAATGCAGCTAACGTGGAAGTGTCAGTGTGTCTGGAGAAAGAACCTCTTAATCTATGTTCATCTACACTACAATTGTAAAGTTTACTGCATATCTATCTCGATCATTTATTTCCGGGTTGTAAAGTCCTCTGTATATTGCATGATTGTTTTGTGACACTGTCATGCTGTCTTAGAGATAGGATGGCATTGTAGATCCCCAACTATCTATAGTGTTAGAAAACTTCCGTGGCCTGTTGAAGGTATGGTTGCACTCAAATTGGAAATTTAGTGAACTTAGTGTTACGGGTATAACTTCAGGATCTCGTGTATGATCATTTTAGTTCAAGGGGGAAATAAAAAACTTTTTCCGTGAATATTGATCAGGATTTTGGATGAAGTTGCATCATGAACTATTTTCTAGCCATTTGGCTAGTTAATTCATCAGCAGAACTTTAGATCTATTTGAGTTTTACAGCATCATTTGCATTTCTTGGAGTCTTCTCAGGGAGATGACTAAAATACAAGTGGGTCGATTTCTATCATTAGTTTAATGGTTATGATTTTACCATTTTGCATATAATGACCTGCAGGAACTAGATGAGTTGACAGTCCGTTACGAATCAGGTACAAAATTAATCATCATTCGTGCTCAATCAAGCAAATAACTAAAATTGCAGGAATACACAATTTATACCAAGTAACGTAAAATCCTTCAAAAATTGGTTTCGTTCAGTACTGTAAGCTATATCATTCATATCCACGTATATAAATTGCCTCACAGGCATCTTCAAAATTTGATTTCCTTTTACATGCAGTGTAATATTTACTATGTCAGTTGTGGTTCGAACATTCCTCTAGGATGAGCTTCGGTGCAAGCAGTCTAGCAGATCTGCGGAATGTCGGAGGCATCACTCAACCAAGTGATATCCTTCACAAGGAGAGTAGTCCGGTACGTTCATTTTTTCATTTGACATATTATTTCCTGCACATTGACAAATTGAATTAGAAAGTAGCAAGTTATTCAGAAATGAGGGGGCACTCAAATATGCATATCTTCATGTTTGATTCGGCATGCTCAAATATATAATTGCTGCATTACGAAATGCTTGGATGAAGAAAATTTGAGAAATGCTCAAATGTAGAACATTAGGAAAGACAGAGTGACATACTATGATTCTGTGTTGGGGTCATCTGACTGATATGACCAGATCCAAAAGATTGAAACATGGGCTCCCCTTTATTCGTTTGTGTGTCAAAGGAAAGGATTTCAGCACCTAATTCAGATCTCTGAGAATACACGTTGCTCAACTTCGGAACAAAATGTTCATAAGCTTGGAAGGTTTCTGGTTTAGTCTTTTTCTCCTTTGGAGAATCAACTTCGGTCTCTGGTTCTGAGTCTGCATTATTTGGTACTGAATTTGCTTGCTTTCTTTTTGAACGAGCCCTCCTGTTTTGAAACCAATTATAAACGTTTGCTTCTGAAATTTGACCATATTGTATCAGCTGTAGAGTTATATCCTTGATCTTCTGCTTGCTTGGGGTCCCATTGCCCTCATCAAAAATCCGCTCAAGAATTTGAAGCTGCACAGGTGTGGGCGTCCACCGCTGCCTAGCAGTTATCTTGTGACCAGCAGCACAAGCCATTATTGGATCACAGTAAAGATTCCCAAGCCTCATTCCTGAAAACCAGAAA
This sequence comes from Cucurbita pepo subsp. pepo, assembly GCF_057944985.1. NCBI lineage: Eukaryota > Viridiplantae > Streptophyta > Magnoliopsida > Cucurbitales > Cucurbitaceae > Cucurbita > Cucurbita pepo. Next base: position 205,925 of record NC_141803.1, read on the forward strand.
ACATTGAAGTTGTCAAGGAGCAAAGTTATTTTCCTAAAGAGTCTATTTCTCCAGTCATGTTGGAGCATCAAAGGGATCAAAAACAGGAAACACAAGCAGATGGTTCTGATGATGAAACGAACAGCAAGGCCACGCTTAATCTTACAGTTCTCGTTTGCAGCATCTTAACAGAACAGGTAATATTAAAGTTTAATCAACCAACAGAACAGAACAGAGGAGGATAGTTTCTCAAACCCAGACTTATTCTTACTCTACAACTACAACAAGTGGATCTAACAGAAAGAACTGGTTTTGTAGGTCCAAACGAATGGAGAAGAAACAGAGAATGAATAAGAAGAGTAATGCAGGAAGATAAGAAAAGAGAGAGAAAAAGAGAGAGACCGGCAAGGTCCTGCTGGGCGGTGATTGCCTTATGCATCTCGACAAGTTGGTCACAGATGGAAGCATAGACAGAGATCTGCTGCCTTAGGAGCTCCATTTGCTCATCGGTCATCACCTTGACGTAGAGGCCACCAACTCCATCGGCGGCGTTGCTCAATTGCTCCACCTGCATTTGCATTTGCAATTGCTCAGTTTGGTTCTGTTGCTGCTGCTGATTCTGCCACTCCATCATTCTCTTCTTCTGCAACTTCTGGGTGCGTTGTTCTCCGTCTCATTTGGCCATTTCCATTTCCATTTATCCTCTTAACTTAAAGCAAAGCAAAAAGGGGGGAAAGCACTCAATTGGAAGCAGCACAGAAGAACTGGATAGGACCTTACAAAACGGAAAAGAAAAAAAAAAAAAAAAAAAAATGCCACGTCGGACGCGCACTCTATCACTAATTCCGCGGGTCGCGGCGGGTCTTCCGAAGGAAATCTCGGTTTGTTCTTCATCTTTTCTTTGCTTTGCCACGACGGCAATGTCTCTTTAATATTAACCGCCCTCTACTCGCAGGTGAAGCGCGTGGAATCCACGAACCAATGGCTTCGCCGACTGAAAATTTAACCTTTTCTGGAAACGTAATCAAAGGAATTTTCTTCGTCTTATTATATTTTTTGATAAATTAATTAAATAATGCCATATTTAAAGGGTGGGGATGTGAGTGGTGACCAAATTAATTTGTTAAATGACCATTAGGCCCTCTCCTTCTCTCGTCAGTTGATGGTAGGCCTGCCCCACGGACTTTTATCTGATGTTCCAGTGGATTTGTATTTCAAAATTGGTTTTAAAATGTTAAGAGGAAAGTCGAACAAGGACAATATTGTAATTTTGATTTTGAATATCTTGGTTTTCTTTTTTTCTTTTCTTCTTACTTCTTTCTTGCAGTTCATATATATATATATATATATATATAAATAAAAAAAATCATCAGTCGTGGAACTAATCTTCTAATTCTCAATTTATTAAAGAAGTTTTTTGGTGTACGCTATTCATTCAAAAAGTTGGGAATCTTCCAGGCTTCTAGTCAATATGGCTAATGGAGTGTTGGTGGCATCTATTAGTTTGGGCCACGTTCCTAAAATAACTTATCTCCATTCCTACAAATAAACAACACTCATTAGTTACCCACGTTGGAGGCCACATGATACCAATATGACTTCTTTACAAACTAATTCGTTCCCGGCAACCCCCGAACTCCGATCCGACGGCGGCAGCCAAGTTCAGCAGCCGCCGACCCTTCTGTCTCCCTACGACATGGGACGCTTCTCTCTTTCCCACAGGTCAGTATGCTGTTCCAAAACATCATGAATGTTCTTGGCCTTGAATTTAGACTTCTCATTTTGTTTTTTCAGGATTGTGTTGGCCCCACTCTCGAGGTTAAGGTCTTACAATTTCACGGCTCAACCGCACGCCGCACTGTACTATTCTCAGAGGGCGACCATGGGCGGTTTCTTGATCGGAGAAGCCTCTGGAATCTCTGAAACTGCTCAAGGGTACCTAATTTAACTTCTTCTTCCTTGGGGGGCTTTTCTTTACTCTGCCAATTGAATTGAATGTATATGTTTGAAGGTACCCAAACACTCCTGGAATTTGGAGGACAGAGCATGTGGAAGCTTGGAAGCCAATAGTGAAGGCTGTTCATGACAAAGGTGGCATCTTCTTCTGTCAGCTGTGGCATGCTGGAAGAGTTTCCTATCGTTGTAAGCCTCGGATTCTTGACTCTAAATTCGGTACAAACTCTGGTTCAAGTAAAAGGTTATCATCGAAAGGACCCTTCTTTAACTCTCTCTCGGCTGTGTCATAGCTTTTCAGCCAAATGGTGATCCTCCAATATCGTGTACGGACAAGCCACCAGCGACTGAGAAAGATATATGCGGAAGCACAGTACCGGAATATCCCCCTCCTCAGCCACTAACGGCGGAGGGGATTACTCAAGTGGTCAACGATTACAGGGTTGCAGCCAGAAATGCCATGGAAGCTGGTAAGAAGACAATTTGATCTATACTACCTTATTATTAATGATTATAAGAACAAGAAAACGACCCAATTGAAATTATCCAAATCCCACACGGAAACTCTGATCATTAATCAAAACGAACCAGGTTTCGACGGAGTTGAGATTCACGGCGGCAATGGGTACTTAATCGATCAGTTTCTCAAAGACCAAGTGAACGACAGAAGGGATGATGAATATGGAGGAAGTTTAGAAAACCGCTGCAGATTTGCTCTGGAAGTAGTGAAAGCTGTGAGTGAAGAGATCGGCGGGCACCGAGTCGGAATTCGGCTATCGCCATTCGCCAATTACAATGACTGCGGCGACTCTGATCCCGAAACTCTAGGCGAGTTCATGTGCAAATCCTTGAACAGATATGGGATATTGTATTGCCACATGATCGAGCCGAGGATGGTAACTCAGTTTGAGAAAAGGGAGGGTGAAGGAAGAAGTTTGTTGGCGATAAGAAAGGCGTTTAAAGGAACGTTCATTGTGGCTGGCGGATACGACAAGGAGGAGGGAGAGAAAGTGATTAGAAATGGCGGTGCTGATCTTGTTGCTTTTGGGAGGTTGTTTTTGGCGAACCCAGATTTGCCTAAAAGATTTGAACTTGGTGCTGCCCTTAACAAGTACGATCGTAGTACTTTCTACACTCATGACCCTGTAATTGGCTACACTGACTATCCTTTTCTTGAAATGCATTGAGAGCCATTTGGTCATGCTTTCCGATGTTTGTTTGAAACAAGATGATGGTTTGATGATAACTTGTAAGTTTTCCACCATTCGGCTTCTCGTTGATCTAATATATTATGTCTATTCTCTCTTTAGCTTTCAACCTCTTAATCTATTGGTAGAGTTTTGGTGTATCACATAATATGTTAAAATCCATCATTCTAATCAGTTAGATAGGTGTTAGATAGGTGCCATACTCTAAAGAAAAAAAAAATGTAGCTAAACCTATGATTCAGAGTGACTTCATCTCTTAAATGAAAATAATATCAGTCACTCTCTTAAATGAAAATAATATCATATAAAAGTTAGAGAGGGGAATATTGTCATCGCCCTCCTCGTATATATATGTTGTATTTTTTTTTATTACTTTTTTTGTTGTATTAGCTTGTAATTTTTAGCACAATCACAACTACTGGGATGGGATAGACTTGAATTGTTTCAAAACATTGGTATCATAGCCAAGTTGTCTCCCGAAAACAATTCAATAAACAAGACCACAATAAAACAATTAAGTCAGTCCCACATCAAGTGACTAGTTGACATTAAAGATCAAATGCAGTATCTTCAAGAGGTTCCTAACAATATTTGGTTCTTGGATGACCACATGAAAAAGCTATGTGCCAAGATCAACATGAGTGATGTGATGGCGAGCCACTTAAATGAGATCCACATCTAAGAATTGATGTATACGATGTAAAATGAAAAAGAGAGCCACCAAAGCTAGAAAGCTAGAGGCTTTTAAGTGTGGAAATAGCTTGCTTAAATAGGGACTCCCAAAGAGCCATCGGTCAGATAGCACTAAACTTTTAGAAGCCGTGAAGGCATGGTACTTGGGATGGAGTTCTTACTTGGGCACAAGGTCAACCCTATGCCCATTGTTGTCCAAACAAGCATTAAACACCCCTAATCCCATTGTTGTCCAAACAAGCATTAAACACCCCTAATCCCATTGTTGTCCAAACAAGCATTAAACACCCCTACCCTAATCAAACATTAAACAACCTGAAGGGGTAAAGACCCAGACCCTATTACGAACCCACCTTCATGGCCATCCAGAGTTCACTTGAAAAGCTTTTGGCCTACAAATAACCATAACCAGCACACGACTAAATGGATATGAAAATACAAGCACTGGGTTTATTTAAAGAGAGATCTCTGTTTAAGGGTGGCCAACAGGAATTCAGAGATTGTCTGTTCACTGTAATATAGATTTAGTGGGTGGATTGGATTGAATCTTCATCTTATCACATGGTGTGAAGAGGAGTGTTCTTGCTATCTCAGTGAAATATAAGGGAAAAAAAAGATAGTTGGATTGGATAACTAACATTGTAAGGTACAAGACAGATGATCTCCCAATACAACCTTCCGTTACTGAATGCACAAACAAAATAACAGGGAGATACTAAAATATTTTCATGATATAACAAAACAAATTAACAGGAAATGATCACACCATTATTATGGAAAGATCAAGTACACTGAGAGCCTAAATGACGTTGCTATCATCTACATCTTTATCACTCGTCATCGTCCTCCTGTAAAAATAAAGAAAAATAAAATAAAATGAATTTAGGGCTCAAACATTACCACTATAATGTCAAATTTAAATAAACTCCATAAAAAAGATTACCTCTTCGCTGCCCTCATCTCCTTCCTCATCATCATTCACCTCAGACACTGATTTCTCAGATTCATCTTCTTCTGCAGCATTGGCTCCACTGGCCTGAAACTCACAAGGGGAGTGAATTCAATTCAAATAAGAAAGACAGTGCGGAAATATAAATGCTTCATAAGCTTTAACAAGAGGATATACCTGTTTCTTGTTATAGGCCTTCATAACTTTTTCATATTCAACCTTCCTCTTGTCAGCCTTGGCAACGTAAGGTGCTTTATCCTGATATTATAAACAGTAATTCAGACAGAGTTTATAATACCAGGAGAAGTATAAGAAATACTAAGATAGCTATCACGTACAGCTTCTGACATCGATTTCCATTTCTGTCCAGCAGCCTTACCAACCTGATTGCATCATTTGTAGGTATCATCGATCATTTCAACAAAGAACCATAAAAGTTGGAATGGAGTCAAAAACTAACAGAGCGACTATTAGAAAGCTAAATAGCTTACAGCAGACACTGCTTTGTTATTCGGATTCTCCTCATTGAACTTCTTCCTGAACTCTTCCCTTTAATTATCAAAAAATGCAACAACATGACAACACAATGATTATATACGTACTCGACGATTTACAGGAAGAAAACAACTGCAAAAAAAAAAAAAGGGTTCTAAAGCAAATAGACACAACAAATCAAAGGAATCTCTTTTGTAGAGAGCCAAGCTGTTTTAACATTCGCTTATGTTTCCGTAAGGTATTTGAGACGAACTTGAATATCGTTAGCTACAAATGTTGGATACCCCAATAAAAAATCGTGGAAATCAGGTTCATCGTTAATCTGTCCTTGTTGACATTTTTTTTTTTAAACTTCACAACCATGAAAATCAAATAAATTGAATATATGCAGAATAATTCAGAATTCGAAAAGTAAATTAAAAGATTAAAAAATTACATAAAAACGAAGAAGGCACTGGCGGGCCTCTTGGGCTTGTTAGGATCTTTCGCTGCCTTCTTACTTCCTTTTTTGCCCGCGTTGGCTGCACCTTTCTTCACTGCAAGCCTACAATATTTTTTTTGGGGGGGGGGGGGGGGGGGGGGGGGGAAACCATAGACAACGATCAATCAGAAAGAAAGAGGTCAACGCCTAGCTTGGGGACAGGTAATTCACAACAATGAGGCTTCATAGATCTAGGGCCGATCAAAACTAAAACATAAACATATACGACAGAAAAAGCACGGAGGAAGAAAAAAAAAACTTACTTGGTGTCTGCTTTCTTCGACTCCGACTTCGATTTTCCGCCTTTCATTTCGAATCCTGCAGTATACGATCGGATCAGCAAAAATCTCGAGAGGAAACAAACAAAAGACGTGAAATTACGTGAGAAATCGAAGGAGATCAATGTAACGTACCGAAGGAAGAGAGCTCCGGAGGGAGGATAGGTTAGGTTTAGGGTTTGAAGAGGGAGGAAGAAGCGGACCTGCGTTTGAGATAGAAGGAGAGAAGGGATACGAGGGTCGAGAGAGTTTTGAGAGTAAAAAGGGATAATTATGCCCCTGAGAAGGGCAAATTGGAAATTCAATTGCCCAGGAAATGAAAGCAGGGATTTAGGCGGGATTCTAAATTTATTGCCACCTCAATAATCTCCGCACTCCTATTTCATTGGTCCACGTCATTATATTATTTTTTGCCCTTCCCCGTCTCTCCGCCTCTTTGTGTTTTCTTCCCTAATATTCGTTGGCGGTGCGACTCCCGCCACCCCACGGCAAAGAGCATCTCCGAAGGCCCGTCTTATAAGATTTCGGCATTTAAAATAAAGCCCAATAGAAGCCCAAAGTAAAGCCCGTATTAACAAATCTCGGCCTTGAAAACAAAGCCCAATAAAAAAGCCCAAAGTAAAGCCCGTATTAACAAATATCGGCCTTGAAAACAAAGCCCAATAAAGAAAGCCCAAAGTAAAGCCCGTATTAACAAATATCGGCCTTGAAAACAAAGCCCAATAAAAAAAGCCCAAAGTAAAGCCCGTATTAACCAATCTCGGCCTTGAAAACGAAGCCCAATAAAAAAAGCCCAAAGTAAAGCCCGTATTAACAAATCTCGGCCTTGAAAACAAAGCCCAATAAAAAAGGCCCAAAGTAAAGCCCGTATTAACAAATCTCGGCCTTGAAAACAAAGCCCAATAAAAAAGGCCCAAAGTAAAGCCCGTATTAACAAATATCGGCCTTGAAAACAAAGCCCAATAAAAAAAGCCCAAAGTAAAGCCCGTATTAACCAATCTCGGCCTTGAAAACGAAGCCCAATAAAAAAAGCCCAAAGTAAAGCCTTTATTAACAAATCTCGGCCTTGAAAACAAAGCCCAATAAAAAAGGCCCAAAGTAAAGCCCGATTAACAAATCTCGGCCTTGAAAACAAAGCCCAATAAAAAAGCCCAAAGTAAAGCCCGTATTAACAAATATCGGCCTTGAAAACAAAGCCCAATAAAGAAAGCCCAAAGTAGAGCCCGTATTAACAAATCTCGGCCTTAAAAATAGACAAAAATCGAAGGAAAAAAAAAATAAAATAAAAAAAATAAAATGAATAAAAGTTTGAATATGGGCACACAAGAGATGCACGTGCACAACAAAAGTAAACAATTGTATACCGAAGGAGCAGATAACATTCACCACAGAAATGAGGTTTCTAAAGTTGAAGGGCCAACATTATACCCATTTCTACAAAATAACTTTAATTCAATACATGTTGGAAGCATAAGCATAAGCATAAGCATAAGCATAAGCATAAGCATAAGCATAAGCATAAGCATAAGCATAAGCATAAGCATAAGCATAAGCACAAGCATAAGCACAAGCATAAGCATGGCATTCATTCATTCATTCTTCATGGTACAGATACAATCCGAGCCCAAATCTTGCACAAGCCTTGCAAAAAGCTATTTCCTCCGCCGCAGCTACAGGATCTTCATTACTGCCATTGGTGGCTGATACTGTTCCAGTCGATTCACGGTGTGCCTCTCCATCAGATCCTCTTACAGTCACACGATACACCACAGTCACGCTTCCATTGTCGGAGAATATAACGTCTCGTATTTCTCCACACCATCCAGGGGCGTAGAAACTCAGCATTCTATTGGCATGAAACCAAGGGATGAAAGTAGCGGATTCAGGAACTTTCTGGGCGATGTTATCGGGGATTCTCTTGTTTAGATCCCGGAGGATCTCGGCAAGGGGTCGGGTGATGCAGGATGAGTTAGCTGCGGAAAATGATTTATTGAGCGGCACAACATAGTTGGAATTGGGTACTCCCTTCTTATCACTGCTGGAGCATACAACACGAAGATGGCGGTGTTTTGGAGTGGTAGAAATTAGGGGGAGGCGAACCTCACTAACAGAGTGGGAAGAGGGAAGGGGGGATGATAATGCAGGGAGGTGGGGCCCTGAGAGCTGGGATTGGGCATAGATAACCATGAAGTACAGCAGGGACAACCAACGATGACTTAAGTTGTTATTAAACTCAACTTATGTGGGCAATATAGGGGTGAGTATAGAACAGTTGACTACAAGCACGAGAACGCCTTCAAGAACAACCCCAAGGATTTAATACACCTGAACATCAAGAAACAAGACATTTTAGACAATATCCAAATCTGAAAAATCAATCAAGATCAACCAAAACACACCATTCCAGCCCCAAGAAAGCTGTGGGCTAATCAACCACAAAGTATGCGAACTAGGCTGAAAATTAAGGTTAAAAGACATCTGCATTGGTGATTGAGGAACTTTTTCGATGTTTCATTCCTCTTTCCAACAGAGGTGGTATCTAACAATCCACCCCTTTGAAGATCCGGTGTAGGGCTCTGATATCATTGGTAACAGCCCAAGTTCCCATTAGACACTTTGGCCCATTACATATAGTTGTCGTCTACTATAGAGAGGGATTAGCTACTCCAGCTGTCTACTATAGAGAGGGATTAGCACTACTCCAGCTAGTGACGCCTTTAGTAAGAGATATTTTCCTCTTTCGCTTTAACCCATTCCCTCTAATTATTTACATGGTCCCTATTGACTACTAAGCCAGGTGGTTAATAGTGAAAACATAGGGCAATCTAATAAGGTCCCTTAGCAGCCACCAAAAATCAAAACAGAGGAACAAGGTAGTGCCCCAAACAGAACAAGTAAATCGCTCACTCAACAGGTAAGCGTCCATTTGAAATTGTTTATACTAAATTGCAATTACCGGAATCGTTACAGATCAACCGAACCTTCAATTCATCCGATCACACCGAATATTCTGCTCCCGATTGATTAGATCCACTCAGGTTTGAAGCTTCCTTCGATAGATCTGAAACGATTTCAAGAAAAGAAAAATCCGTCAATATCTCAAATGTTGAAATGGTCAGAAAGCTACAGATTTCCAACAAAAGTTTCACCTCTGGGCAACGGCGGGATGTTGATGTTCACGTCGTCGGAGTCAAATTTGATGCAGTTCTTGATCAAAATTTGTAAGGCAGCGTGGTTTTGTCTTCCTCACCTACCTCCTGGAACTAATTTTATTTGATCAAGGGTTTTTTCGAAATGGGCTTTTATTTTAAAGTGGGCTTACAAAGTTATTGGGTTTAGTTTACAAATGGTAACAACTTGTCATGCAGCTTCGTACAAATGGAGTTTGACCAGCTTCATACCTTCAAGAAAATTCAAAGAAAATCCATGTTAGGTTTGCTTTCATAAGAGAAAACATTGAAAGCACTGAGAAGAAGACGAGCAAGAAGAGGACCTGCGTCGTTGCCGGACCTGATCTTCTCATGGCCCCAGACAGCCAAACATTGAATGCTGAAGTAGACCCAAACAGGATTGTTATTTTATTTTTATTTTTTTAATTAAACAATATCATATGCACGACGACTTTGCTTATACCCATGTCATCACTCCAGTTGGCTCATCAACATTCGTGTCCTTTTTTCAACTGAAACCGTCTTTTAAACGATGAATGGATCAATTATTTTATTTGACTTTCTAATCAGCTTTGCATGTGATGTGGATCAGACTTGTACAGTTCTCCGTCAGGTAAGATTTAACGACCGTCGTTAAAGTGAAGACGTTGACCTGATCCAAAACTAAAGTCAACACGATAACCCACGATCAGAACCAGTCGGAAAGTGTCAGTTTCGTAAATAGCAGTGATGATGAAGGGCAGTGGCAGGAACTAGACGACCGGCCACCGACCGGAACTTTTATATGCGGGCGAAGGGAATGAAGAATTCAGAGGGAAGAGAGCGAGTTGTGACGATTGCCCACAACCATAAATGCAAAGAAATGAAGACCCACCATCCCCCCAGATTCAAACCCTAAATAAAAAATGCTATCTTTAAGCCTATTTTCAACTTGAATTTTCTTTCCCTCTTACTTCGCCGGAATCTGAACTCAATCGCCGGCGATGGCCCTCGCCCTCGCCCTCCGGCCAACCCATTCTTTGTTTTTATTTGCTTTCTCATTTTTGCCCTTTAGATCTATCTCTGTTTGAAAGATCAGGATCGGCAGTGGCAATACTTCTTATCGAATTTCCCTATTTATTTGCTTTTTTTGGCTGGGTTCTGAGATTATGTAGCCTACATTCTTTATTTTATTAATTTTTTCCCTAAAATATCCTCCTCCTCCTTCTCTCTCTCTCTCTCTCTCTCTCTCTCTCTCTCTCTCTAACGATTCTTCTCGTGCCCGACCCTAGGGTTAGTCTTCGAATCTTCCTGTTTCGGAGGGGGAGGCTCATATAGGTTTGAATTGGGAATTGGGGATATCGTTGGTTTGAGTTATTTTGGAGATATGAGCTGGTTTTCTTGCATTCGTCCCCGTCGTAAAGACGCCGGCAAGGTCGAAATCGACAACGGTATGGTAATTGTTCCAATTTACGCGCTCTCTCTCTCTCTCTTTCTTACATTATTTTGAGGTCAGATTTCAAAGAATCTTCGATGTTTTGGGATCTGTAAACTTGCAAAAATTTCGCAGGGAGTCGGAGGGGGAACTCCTATTCAAATGGTAAATCGCTACTCCTACTGCCTCATTCTTTTTACTGAAGGCCTTTTGATTTTCATCTTATGGTTCTTAAATTTGTGCTCAGACATTGGAAAGGGGAAGGAATCACAACCCAGCAATGGAAACAACCGGAAATGTGGGGCTGCACGAAGCTTCCCATTTCGCGAGTTAGCCATGGCCACGAGAGGCTTCAAGGAAGTTAACTTGATTGGTGAAGGCGGTTTTGGAAGAGTTTACAAAGGACGATTAGGAACAGGCCAGGTTGTTCTTGCTGCTTCATTTTTTTATCACCTACATTCCTGAAAAACACAATGTGCTTTTACTTCAATCTGATATTTATGCAATTGTTATCTGCTTGCTCGAGCAGCTCGTTGCGATTAAACAACTCGACCGTAAAGGTCTTCAGGGATATCAGGAATTCATCGTAGAAGTTCTCATGTTAAGTTTATTAGATGATAGTAATCTTGTCACCTTGATTGGTTATTGTACTGATGGAGATCAAAGACTGTTGGTCTACGAGTATATGTCGATGGGAAGCTTGGAAAACCATCTTTTTGGTATGTCTATCAATCTCTACCCTAAAGAATAACTTAGAGATAATTTCGACCTACATCGGTTGTAATGCTGGTTCTTTTCTTCTTGGTTCTGTATTTTGTTTTCAGGCTTGTCCCCCGAACGACCACCATTGAGTTGGAACACTCGAATCAAGATTGCTCTTGGTGCAGCCCAGGGGCTTGAGTATCTTCATTGCACAGCCAATCCACCAGTCATCTACCGTGACTTGAAATCTGCAAATATTTTGCTGGATGATGACTTCAATCCAAAGCTCTCAGATTTCGGCCTCGCGAAGTTAGGACCGGTTGGTGACAACACTCATGTTTCCACCAGAGTAATGGGAACACAGGGTTATTGTGCTCCGGAGTATGCCATGAGTGGCAAACTCACCCTTAAGTCTGATATTTATTGCTTTGGTGTAGTTCTGTTGGAGATAATTACAGGTAGGAAAGCTATAGACTCCACCAAGAAACCAGGAGAGCAAAATCTGGTTGTTTGGGTAAGTTCTCATTTCCTGTGGCTGAGCTCTGCTTGTTGTTTTAGATGACATATTATACAAACTGCCCCTAACAACGACTTTTCCCCTGTCCCTCGTTTCAGTCTCGCCCTTTCCTAAAAGACCGGAGGAAGTTCATTCAATTGATCGACCCGCTGCTCGAAGGTCGCTACCATCTTCGTTGTGTACATCATGCAATTGCAATTGCTGCAATGTGTCTCCAGGAGCAGCCAACGTTCCGGCCAATTGTCAGTGATATTGTTGTTGCCCTTGAGTACTTGGCTTCTCAGAGTTACGGATCAGAACAACCGAGGGACGAGGTGCCTAGTCCCTCCAAACCATCTCCTCAAAAGGACAGGCGTTCCCCTGTTCAAGCATCGAGACGTGGAAAGAATTCAAGATTCATGTAAGGGTGGTTGCTGTACAAGTCTTCGTATGGCTGTGGAAGGTATCAAATCAATTATCTCAAATTGTTTTTCCTCGATTGAAGTAATCATTCATCACACAAATAGAAACGGACCGCTTCTCTTTTAGCACAGCTTGTAGAGAGCCCGAGCATTAAGCTAGTACATAGTCTCCTTTTTGGAGACTTTCCTTCAAGGTTTTAAAACGCATTTGCTCTGGAGAGGTTTCCACACCCTTATAAGGAATGTCGGTTGGGATCTCACAATCATCTCCTTGGGGGTCCAACATCCTCGCTGGACACCACTAGTGTCTAGTTTTGATACCATTTGTAACAGCTTAAGCCCACTGCTAGAAGATATTGTCCATTTTGGCCCATTATGTATCGCTGTCAGCCTCACGGTTTTAAAACTATGGTTTTACAAATGATATCAGTGACAGACACCAAACAATGTGCCAGTGAGGACGCTGGCCCCTAACGGGGTGGATTGTGAGATCCCACGTCGGGTGGAGAGGAGAACAAAACATTCCTATGTGTAAACTTCTCCCTAACAAACGCGTTTTAAAACCGTAAGGCTCACGACGATATGTAACAGGCCAAAGCAAACAATGTCTGCTAATTGTGAGCTTGAGTTGTTACAACGACAGTTTGCATCGATTTAAGTATTTAACCAGAAATATAAAGCAAAACTCCAGGCAAAAGGAAAACGTGAAGAAATAGTAGCTAGCTCTTTGCCCGTCCACATCAATACCATGTGGAAATCCCAAGGGGGAGTCCATGTTGGCAAGAGCTTGGAGTCTCTTGGTCATATCGGCTTAGACCTAAGGTTCCAAGGTCGAACCTTCGAGTGAGCTTAATACTAAAAATCCTTGATATCTCCGGGGTCTAGGCCCAATGTTGGTTTCCTTGTGCATAGGAGAGCAAAGCTCCAACCCCCACTTAAACTCAGGAAGAACAGTTCTCTGTTCAGTTATATACTTGGTATGAACACATTATTTCCTTTCACTCTTCTCATATATAGCTTTTTTGTTCTCTATTCGTTTGAATCTGAATAGGAATTGAGTTGTTGGGTTCCATTCATGTATTTGGTTGCAGATGCATCTGCAGTTTCTGGCGTTAGCAAAACCCGGCCAACTCCAAATATGCAAGCAATCCACATGCATTTTTGAGTGCCAATATCTCCCCTTTGATGGCCGTTGCACATATTTCAGGTAATACAGATTCTTGCCTGCAATACGGACTACATCAACTAGTCTCATACATGGGATTCATCTTTTCTGATTTCCATCATTCTCAGTTCATTAAAAAATATATATATATATATTTCTTTAATATGGGCTTATCAAGTGCAGTGAAGCCAGCCCATATGATGATGATCCACATAATTTATATATGTATATAATGTAATCAACTGATAATAAACTTGGTGAAAGGAAGTGATTGACATTTGACTAACTCAACTCTAGAGGTTTGACTTTGACACTACCTTTTTCAAAAGCCACCCTCCATAAATAATTGGATTGGGCCCACCAACAGGCCCATTTCGGCCCGAATCAAAGTTTTTAGTTCTCTTAATTGATTAACCGTAGGTGTGGGGTAGGATCGAACTATTTAATTTATTACTGAATTATGCTCCGATTCGCTTTTAAATAGTGATTTTATTCAATTAATATGCTTGACTTTTCTTCGTCTAATCCATTTATACGCATTTAATGCCATCACCTGCCAATTTCATTGAGGGAGAGATTTGAACCAAAAAGAAAAAAAATGAAATAATGATGGTGATAAATTGTGGATTGGGTGGACATGCCTTGTTCTAGCTTTTTAGGCATGTCAATTATCAATGACTTGTTTTAATTCAATTGGGTATCAAAAATTGATTAGTATGATGCCTTTCGGAGAAACCCAATGATAAAGTTATGAAAATCTATATTCAAAGTAGATAATATGTTATCTTTATCATTTAGATGCATTTAATAAATGGAAACACACTAAGAACATTAAGTTTTTTTGATAAACAAGAATAGTAAGAGATGGAAGAAACAACTTTTTCAGGGACCACCTCTTTAATTCTTTGTTGACCCCCAAATAGTTTTTGTGTAACACGTTTCTACCCATTCACCTGTCCTCGATAGTCTCACCTAAATCATTAATACTCAAAATAGTTGATTTATTTATTTTAAAACCCACGTTTGAAAATTAAATATATATAAATTGTTTGTATATTTTGTTTTAGAGAAAGTTAAATATGTGTAAATCTCTAATCCATGTGTTTTTGAAAATAATTCTTTATATACATATATATTAAAAAGTGGTGTGATGTGAAATTTTAAATATTAGGCGGCTATAAAGTTAAAAATTCAAGCTACTCGAGTGCAATTTTTGGGGTATGAAATAACGGTCAGCAAGATTGTTGGTGTTGATTTATATCCTCTATTTTGGGCATTTTGGTCATTTCACTTATGCACATGCCAGCACAAAAATTCCTTTTTGGCTACCTTTTAGGCTTCAATAAACATCCTTAATATATATGCTTAAAAAAAAAAAAAAAAGAAAAAAAAAGAAAAGGGTGTTTCTTTTCTACTAGGCACTCCTATGCCACTTTATTCCCTTCCCCAAATACTCAAGTTTCAAGCTTTCGTGAAAATTTTTGCCCCCAACTTTTTAAACCCAATTCTTAAATGGGTATTAATCTCAGATCGGAGCCTCGCGGCCAGAGAGAATAAACTAAAAAGGGTAGTACATAATCCCGGCTGGCAATGCCATTGCCCGTGATCACACGCTTTAAACATCGGCACGTGGGATTGGGATTGGGATTGCCTGTTCGAACAGTTCTAACAGTGTAGACCCAAGAGTTGACCAGAATTTGGAGCTTGAATTGTTAGAAGTAGGTGCAAAGAGTGAAGTGAGTCCCTACATAATGGGTAGGGGTCAGGCGGCATGTGAGCGAGATGGCAAGTTTTTAGTTTAATATTCGGTTTGTGCATGATCGAGGCGTGGCGCCGATGGCGATGATGGCGTCAAATGAGTAGCAATGATGAAGATGAATGGGTCACCATCTGTTTGTGAAAAGGCCCCAAAGAGAGATAGATATTTCACTTTAATTTCCTCGTTATCATCATCATTGCTCCCACCTCCTCCTTCTCCTCCTACCCACAAATCTCTCTACTCTCTACTCTTCAATCAACCATCCCTTTTGCTTCTACTCCTCATTTTCACTTCACAATCATTTACAAGAACCTGTCTAAACTGGGACTTCCCTGTTTTCTGGGCATTATTTGAAACCATCTTTGACAAAAATATAACAACACCGCTCAGTGGGCTTTGTTTGAAGCTTAATTATTATTCCACTGACATCGACTTTCAGAATGTGTTGGCTTTAAATGTGCGGTAGTTGGAATTTGCCTACATTTTCATCCCCCACTTTTTCTTGTTTTCACACTACACTACCAAAATTTTGCCGAAATTTATATTAACTCTTTACTAATACATTTTAATTTTAAAAATAAATAACTTTAAAAGTTAATAAATTGCATTTACTGAAAAACCCTCGGGCTGCCTCCAAATTATATTATACTCAAAAATCATTGTCATGCGGGCCCGCTTGACAATCAAACCGAAAGCAGTTGTGGTATTCACGTAAATAACCACAATCTTTCACTTCCTAACCGGATTCTATTTGCCCCTCTCTCGTAAACCGCGAAGCTGCTGCCAGCGCCAACAATCCGGCTTTCCTACTCTGTCCTCAATAACTATAAATAACCCTCTCTTGACTCTACTTCAACTTCTGTGGCTCCCTTTTCACTCCCGCTTTCCTTTCTTGGCGGTTTTGTTGTGCTTGGCACCCAACTCATCTTCTACTTATCTGCGCCACAATGAGGCTCCGTTTGGGGTTTATCGCGTCAATTTATCTCCTCCAGGCAAGAATTCTGTAGCTGTAACGTTTTTTGTTCTTGAATCGCTTCTGTCTTCATCCGTTTGTATGTTCTTTATTACTTGCTTTGGCCGCGCTTTCCAGACGTTAGGATTTGGTGAATTCTTCTGTTTATTTTTGTCTCTATCATGCCGTGTTTATGTGATTGGTTGATGAACGAATGCTGCCAAATGGAATTTATGAATCGTCAAAAGTGTGCTGTCTAGTACTGTTCCTCTCGCTCGTTTCTTTTCCTGTTTAACTGTTTTGTTTTAGCTTCCGTATTCGGAAGAAGAATACGAGAAGGTTGGAGGAGCTTGGCAATGAATTATATATCGAATACTTTCAGCAACAGGGTAAAAGGTCCGGCTCTGCTTTATGGAGCTGTGAGGTTGCTTCACGCATCTGAAAATGTTTAAAACGAATGATTAGTGGGCATCTTGTGTGGCTTAAAAATTAATTCCCAGACTTGGTGTCTTTTCTTCTTATGAACTTGGAATAATGGGGATGTGCTTCAGGGTAAAAACTCCCGCTCTGCTTTATGGGACTGTGAGTTTGCTTCACGCATCTGAAAATGGTCTCTTATCCAAACTGGGAACTAGTTTCCAGGATCCATTTAAGCGAATGATTAGTGGGCATCTTGAGTGGCTTAAAAATTAATTCCCAGACGTGGAGTCTTTAACTCTTATGAACTTGTGTTAATTCCAATCAGAGCGAAAGTTGTCTAGCGTTTTACCTACCATTAACTAATGCTTTTCTTATGGTTTTCGCCATTTGTTTTTGAACTTCAGTTCATTGTGAGATTCATAGAAACGATCGCCGACCCTGATTTCCTACTAAAAGTCGAGATATGTGCAGGTTCTATATTTTGTCCTAGCGTATGCAGAGAGGTCTAACATACGGTTGCTGTTATCTACGAATGGCACATCAGGGTATGCATTCCATTTTGGTCGACCCTTCTGCGTTTCATTAGAATAGTTATTTATTTACCTACACATCTCATTCCCTATCTGGTTGAAGCATTTATTGCTGCAAATATTTTTCGCTTGAATCTTCTAATAAGTTTTACTTTCTCCGCCATTGAAGGGAAAAACATTCTGAAGGATATTGCACAATGTATGGTATCTGTGGAAAACGACCTGATGGTAAGGTGTTGAACTGTCCGACTGGTACCCCATCTGTGCAGGTAACACTTTTGATTTCCTGTTGTCGCACTATCCATATTTTAGTCGTGGTGGCGATTTTAAAATAAAATAAAATAACATATGCAGGTTTAGCTGGTTTGCCTTTCTGTATCCATCAAAATCTTAATGTTTGTTTTGCTCGCTCAGTTTTTCTTTATGATCACAAATTATTGTGTTCCCAGCCAGATAATCTTCTTTCATCAAAGATTCAAAGTCTATGTCCAACTATTACTGGCAATGTTTGTTGCACAGAAGAACAATTTGACACCCTACGATCACAGGTTATGCAGGTAAGATCTCTGAGTGGCTTGTATTATTAATACTGCCGTTCATAGTTGCAGAGATACTCAATGCGCTCTGATAGCAGGTCGAATAATGCATCATGAGAATTTTTATATGCACTTTTCTTCTAAAAATAATGAAAGTACTTCAAATTCTTGGCCCATAATATGACTTGTGTATTTCATGCAGGCTATTCCGTTTCTTGTTGGTTGTCCAGCATGCTTAAGAAACTTTTTGAACCTATTCTGTGAGCTTACCTGTTCTCCAAATCAGAGCTTATTCATCAATGTGACTTCTGTTTTAAAGGTTAGAACACTTTTCTCTTATAAAACTTGCATAATTATGCCATTCACTTAGTAAGTAGCACGTGTTTATATTCTTTGTTTGCCATAACTTCTAAGCAAAGATGAACCTGCTAGAGAGGCAGATATTAGTTGCTCTTCCCATGAAATCTTTCTTTTATTCTTAACGAGTAGAACGTCATAAAAGCAATCACTTACCAAGTAATTGCACATAGATGTTTGGAAAAGATTAGGATATATAAGAGCGAGGTTATAATGTAGTTCACTTCTTTTCAATAAAAACAATGATTAATGACATTTTTTCTTTTTCACAGAATCATAGTCTAAACTGTTAATTCAATATTTCGGTCTAGTTTTCTGCAATTTTGCGGATGATTTTCGTACCAGAGATTTGAGCTTATATGCAAGCAAATTCCAGTCTTTTTCCCTTTCTTCCCAGTCCCTGTCAATAATCACCATGCATATTGGTTGCATTTGCCTAGAATTTCTATGCATTTTCTCTGCATGCTCTTTCCCAATGCTGACCTCTTTATGATGATCTCTTCTTATTTTAGCTGAATGTTAGACTTCTTCATATATCGAGCAGTTGGAAGGCCACATTGAATTTTAATGACTTGTCTCTATGCTTAGGTTAATAGCAGCCTTACAGTTGATGCCATTGATTATTATGTAGCTGATGCTTTTGGTGAAGGGCTATTTGAGTCCTGCAAAGATGTAAAATTTGGTACGATGAACACACGAGCCATGCAATTTATTGGTGCTGGTGCTCAAAATTTTAAAGGTTAACATTCTCTCTTCCTCTCATGCATGTATGTGCACTCTCATACACTATTTGATTGCTGGACAAGCTCGAGATCATCACATTTTTTATGTACCCAAATTAGAAAGTATTTTTGTAATATTTTTCTGTGGAGTAAGGGAATGGAAGAAAATTATTGATGGGGAAGAAGTAGAGGTACTCCCAAGTGTGAAAAAAAATTGAGAGCGGGTTATTTTCTCTACCTTAGCCAGTAGCTTTTTTTATTTTACTTTTTTTTCTTTTCCCTTTTCCCCCACTATTTGTAGTGTGAACGGATCATATCTTTGATATATATATATGAAAGATTGTTTTATTGTGTGCTCTCTTCTAAAATTTGACATTGGTATGATTGTGGGCAGAGTGGTTTGCTTTTATCGGTAAACGAGCTAGTCCTAGCATGCCTGGTTCACCATATGCTATTGGATTTCCCTCTACCATGTCTGAGTCATCTGGAATGAAGCATATGAATGTATCGGCTTATTCTTGTGGAGATACTTCACTAGGATGTTCCTGTGGTGATTGCCCTTCAGCTCCCGTCTGCAGTAGTACTTCAACCCCCGTTTTCCATAGAAAAAATTCTTGTTCAGTGAGAATTGGGTCTCTCAAGGTGAGAAAATACCGCATAAACTGGCTGTCTTGTTCTTGTGTGTGCTAGTTTTGCATATTGTATTTAAAGATTTATTTTTCTAATCGCTATAGGTCAAATGTGTCGACTTCGCTCTGTGTATCCTATACATTATAATTGCCTCTGCTTTTCTTGGATGGAGCTTGTTTTATCGCAAATCTCAAAAGAGCCCTTCTTCGGGAACTAAAACAATGCCGAATATTATGGATGGTAGCAGTCTCCATTCTGCTACTAGGCAAAAGGATGAAAGTTTGCCAATGCAGGTTCGTTTGTTCTGACATTTCTTTTATGCTATCTTCATTTAACTTAATGGACTGTCTTAGATTAACTTTCCATTAAACCTCATGCTCTTCATGTTGGTACTATGTCGCTAATAGGGTGATGTTTATTGTGGTTCACGAGTCTCCTCTCAAACAACTCTGTATATGCTCTTTAGTTGATACTTATTAATTGTTGATGTTGCGCGTTACACAGATTCCTTGGTCAACTTCAAGAAATTTCTTTGCTAATACTTTATAGTAACTCCCTTTTTTAAAAAGTAACCATAGTCGTGCAAGATACTAGCTGCTGCCAGTCATTCTTTGCCTTTGATTTCTACCAGTTATTTCAATTTGAAATTAACATTAATTTTTCAATTTGGTTGACTGAAGTTTTCTGCTCACTGTTTATATACTTCAGATGCTTGAAGATGCTCCTCAAATCAGAAGTAGGATTCAGCTTTCAGTTGTCCAGGGATACATGTCCAATTTTTATAGGTACTGAACGTCAATGCTGCTTTACTATTTCAGATGTAAAAGGAACATTTATGATTATTTTTGTTCATGTGCCTTCTCAGGAAATATGGGAAATGGGTGGCTAGAAATCCAACATTGGTGTTGATTTCATCACTCGCCATTGTTCTTCTTCTGTGTTTAGGCCTCATTCGTTTCAAGGTGGAGACACGGCCTGAGAAGGTATAATATGGTGAGCTTCAAATGGATGACAAGGAAAAGTCCTGTTTCATTCAATTGAAGTGCTACTTTTTTTATAATCCCTCCTTTTCTTGTTCTTTTTTTTTTTTTGTCCCATGCACATGCATGCATGCTTGTATGTGTATGTATTCAGTTGAAGTACAACGTTTTCATAACTCCTCTTTCTTTTCAAAACCATCCATTGATGCACACACACACACACACACACACACACACATATATATTAATGTGACTGATAAGCAAATGATGTGGCAACTTTTGTCAAAAAGATGCACATATGTGGATCACAATAATTTACTTGGTTGTATTTAAAATGGTGCGGATCAGAGAGTCGTGTTACTAATCAGGTGGCCAGTGTTTCTTAGCTACATGAGGGCAACAGAGGGTCACTAATGATGTGGCTGACAGTTTAGTGGCAGAATATCTCTAGTATTTACTCCTTTTTTTTAACTTTTTATTTATGTTTATTGTTAGTCTTCCTTGTTATGGATGAGTGCTATCGCAGGGCACCTCTTTCCCTTAACTGCTTATAATGGTTTTGATTCAAGTCAGAATCTAGGTAACATTTAGTGAATTTACTACATTCTTTTATTATATAATTCAGTGAAGAAAGTTTTGTTTTCCTTTTTTACAGTAAAACATGTTATCGTGTTTCACTTCAAGTTTCTTATCATAGTTTTCATGAAGGCTTTTAAATTAAAACCATCCTCAAATTCTTCCTTGTATTAATTATTTTATAATTCTAGCCAAATGTCAGTTGTTGGCCTTTTGATGATTTCTGTATTTGTTTCAGCTATGGGTAGGACCAGGAAGCAGAGCATCCCAAGAGAAGGAATTTTTTGACACACATCTAGCCCCTTTTTATAGGATTGAACAGGTAGAGACTATTGTTTAATGATTCCGCGAACTATTAAAATCATTTTTAACTAGTGGATTATCATACCTATTGTGAAGCTGGGTTGGAGAAGGATTATCGTCTGCTATTGTATTCAGACAACTTCTAATGCCATATTTCTTTTCTAGATTATAATAGCCACAGTTCCAGATACTGAGCACGGAAAGCCGCCAAGTATTTTGAATGATAACAATGTTAAGTTACTGTTTGGCATACAAAAGAAGGTATGTTATTGCTAGAATAACACTTTATGATTGATTTCTATATTATGGGATTCGTCTTTATTACTTGGGATATTTCTTCCCTTAGTTTAATGTGCTATTTACATATGATGGTATCCTTCTCAAAATTTCTACTCCACATGTCAATTTTTACAGATAGATGGTATTCGAGCTAATTATTCTGGTTCAAGTGTATCTCTAAATGACATTTGCTTGAAGCCATTGGATCGTGATTGTGCCACCCAGAGTGTCCTGCAGGTGGATATTCTGGTTTGCTAGTTTGATCTTATCTTATAAACACAAATACACATCCACTGAAATATTTCAATTGAAAAAGCATATAATTTTTACCGGGTTGTCATTCCTGTGGTTTTAATTTATAGAGCATAATTTTACCATTTATTGCTGAGGTATCCACTCTATTTGACAGTATTTCCAGATGAATCCAGAAAATTTTGATAACTATGGAGGAGTCGAACACCTTGAATATTGTTTTGAGGTATAATATGTCGTTCCTTTTCTGATTCGGTTTTGATTGTTAGATGGTAAACAATTTAAATGCATGAGCCATATTAGAGTTCTTGTAACTTTTTAAAGTAGATTAGAGAAATCTTTTGTATTGTCTTCTCCTGTGGGCGCATTTGACAATCATTTGTTTTCTTGTATTTGTTTCTGTTTCAGCATTATTCCTCTGCAGACAGTTGCAGGAGTGCATTTAAAGCTCCTCTTGATCCAAGCACCGCATTAGGGGGATACTCTGGGAACAATTATTCAGAAGTAATTTATCAGACTTCCCTACTTGTTAATTGATAATCTAATTTAATAAATTAATCTCCATAGTTATCTTACCATTAGTTTTTCAAGACAGGCTTCTGCGTTCTTAATAACTTATCCAGTGAATAATGCTATTAATAAAGAAGGGAATGAATCTGGTCGAGCTGTGGCTTGGGAGAAAGCCTTCATTCAGTTGGCTAAGGTTTATCTCTTATTCTGTTTCGGTGCATTAGCTTTCCCTCTCTTTAAATTGTGTTCTCTTAATATACTTTACCTTCATTGTGAAATATGTGAAAATGTATCCTTTTCATTTTTTGTGACTTCCATGAGTGAAATATTGCCTAATTTTGAAGTTTAGTTGTTGTTCTTAAGGTGGTGTTTGGAGTTGAGTTTTGGGCTGTGGGTTTAATAATCCTTAGCTTGTTAAGCCCAAGCTGTGTTTGAGATGAATGAATTTCGTCCTCATTCAATCGTCATGAAATTATTTATTAACAAATAACCAATTATATATTTTTAAAAGCTTACTTGGACTTTAAGTAATTTAAACAAGTAATACAATAAGATCATAGATAATAAGTAATAGATTAAACAAAAAATTTCCATTTTCCATATTTTTATTAACCAAAAAGTGTTACTTTTGTAATAATAAACAAACACCATTTTACATGCACAGTCTAATGAATCCCAATCTCATATACATCCACACATCCCTCAATTCCCATGCTTTTCTTACTAATCTCATTCTTCTTAATCCTAGGCTCTATAACTCCCCGGCTCTAGTTATTTAGACTCTGTATTGGTTTCTTCCTTCGTTGTTTTATAATTTTATTTTAATGTTATGGTGTCTGTCCGTCTTCTAGGAGTGAATGAAGTTTCTTGATATTAATTTACTTTTGTGATAGACCGAGTTATTGACAATGGTGCAATCTCAAAATTTGACGCTTTCTTTTTCTTCGGAAAGTTCCATTGAAGAAGAATTAAAAAGAGAGAGTACTGCTGATGTCATCACAATCTTGGTTAGTTCTTCTTTAGAGATAATCTCTTGTGTTGTACAGTTAAATTATCATTCTCTGTCCGTATGATTTATTTTAGTTTTTTTTTCCTGATATTTGCATTATAGTTTTATATTATTTTACTTTTGATAATGTGGCAGTGGCTACACATCGTGTCATTTTTCTTCTTAATTGACAATTCACCCGTTTACCTAATTAAACTGCAGATAAGCTATCTTGTGATGTTTGCTTACATATCTCTTACTCTGGGCGATAGACCACATTTATCTACTTTTTATGTTTCATCAAAGGTACGTAATGGGCAGGCTTATAACTTAATCTAATTCTACTTCGGCCCTTCATCTTTAATTTCCTTTTCCACTTTGATCAGATTATTCTCTACTTTTCTGATGTTTCTTCCCAAGCGTTGGAGTTTCTTCCTTGATAGCTTATGATTCTTTTCTATGATCAGGTGTTACTTGGTCTCTCCGGAGTTGTTCTTGTCATGTTGTCTGTTCTTGGATCAGTCGGGTTTTTCAGTGCAATTGGAGTCAAATCTACTCTAATCATTATGGAAGTTATCCCTTTCCTTGTTCTGGCAGTAAGTTCTGTCTTCATCCAATTTTTCTAACATTGCCTTCCTGATTATGATTTCATATTGATATTTCTGTTCTGGACTTGCCATAGTTGGACTCCATGCTCAGATGATCATATCAGTTCAATCTTGCTTTGTTAACTTTTAACATCCTGGGCAAACTCTGATGACTTTTTGTGTGCTTTTTTATATGCTCAATTGGCAACCTGCCAATACGAACTACAATGTTTTCTAGGATTGCACTTTCGTTGCTTCTTGTTCTTCTGTTTGGGTACTGATGAAGGGAGTGGGTTGTTATTTGTATAAACTAAAATTTTGTTGCGAACTTTGAAACTTAGAATACGTTGGTTTGCCTGAAGAATGAGATTGTTGCATAACTCGTCAACTCGTTCACGTGCTATTGGCAATTATTTCAGAATTTAAGATTTTGGGAACAGAAAATGTCTTACAGTGACAGCTCTATATACCCAAAATTTCATTTCACTTAATAACAATTTTGTTTCAAATTTATCCACTGTAGGCTACATATTTTTAAATCACGATGGTTAGCATTCTTCTTGGATATGCTCTTAAAAATGTAACTGTTGATGCATTCTTTTGTGAAGTCCTTTTTATGTTCATTTCTAAAAAAATTTCTCATCCAT
Organism: Cucurbita pepo subsp. pepo; assembly: GCF_057944985.1. Classification (NCBI taxonomy): domain Eukaryota; kingdom Viridiplantae; phylum Streptophyta; class Magnoliopsida; order Cucurbitales; family Cucurbitaceae; genus Cucurbita; species Cucurbita pepo. The sequence continues at coordinate 230,358 of NC_141803.1, forward strand.
ATATTAGGTTGGAGTGGATAACATGTGTATATTGGTACATGCTGTTAAACGGCAGTCAGTAGAATTGCCTTTAGAAGGACGAATTAGCAATGCGCTCGTAGAAGTTGGACCATCCATAACACTAGCAAGCTTATCTGAGGTTCTTGCATTTGCAGTTGGAAGTTTCATTCCTATGCCAGCATGCCGTGTCTTTTCCATGTTTGCAGGTTTGAGTGTTTGTCCATTGCAAAACTCTCGAGGATGCTTGAGATGTATATTTTAACTGAGACAGGCATAGTTTTTCAATCACCATTTTCACTTTCTTATACAGCATTGGCCGTTCTTCTGGACTTCCTGCTGCAAGTTACAGCTTTTGTTGCTCTCATAGTATTTGATTTCTTAAGAACTGAGGATAAGAGAGTTGATTGTTTTCCGTGTATTAAGAACTCAGGATATGCTGGAAGTGATAAAGGTAGTATCTTACTTACTTTTTAAATCATTTTTTCCTTAAAAAATAATTGTGTGTGTGTATGTGTTTGTTCAAACTCATTGCACTTTGTTGCGCTGATGCATTGCCTTGTTGAATATTATTTAGGTATCACTCAGAGGAATCCTGGCTTGTTAGCCCGATACATGAAGGTAACTTTCTAAGTGTAATATAAACTTTTGTGCTTCTTGGAGGGAAAAAAATTCAATCCACCGCTATGTTATATTAACTTGGATATCATATAATTTAACACCACGTAAATTTGTACCCTTGACAAATATGCTACATTTGTTCTTTTCTACCAGTTAAACTTATGATCGGGGGATTCCACTTGTGTCCAAGAGAACTGTGAGATATTTTGAACGAAAAAGTAAAAAATAAAAATTGGAATTATATCATTTAGATAGTAATTTTTATGGGTGTGTAACATTTGAGTCTTTCTTGTCATCCTCCTGGTGTTGTTTACTAGGTTCTTTTATTAATGGCGTTAAGCTAGAAACTAAAGATGGGGTAAAATAAGTAGGCGTCTAGCTATCTGACTCCTGAGGTCCACACTCAAAGTCTCAAACCAAGAACTTTTGGATTGAATGACAAGTCCATCTTATTATCAATTTTACGTAGGCTTCAGTGTCTTTTTCCCTTTCTTTTCCTCTCTTTTCGTGAGCTTGATTTCTGCCTTGAATCTAAGACAACGCCATTTATTTTGTTCTTGATTAAGAGTTTTATTTTTAGCAAACATGATATTAGGTTTCAGTTGTATTTGCTCTCATTCATTACAGTCATACTCCAAATAGATGGTTGTATGTTCCATTAGTTCTGCTATAATTCATCAGAGTTGAGGTAGATGTTGAAGCTTGTGTCTTCCTCTTACACTTTCAGTTTATTTGAAGCATTTATATTTTCCATATGACAATGTCTGCATAATATTTGACATCTCTTAATTGGGCTGTTTTCTATTTCACACCCCATGTTTTGTCTATCCAGGAGATCCATGCCCCTGTGCTTAGCATCTGGGGAGTCAAAATAGTTGTCATATCCATCTTTGTTGGGTTCACATTGGCAAGCATTGTGAGTTCTTCATCTCTTGTCTGGTTATTAGTTTCCCTCACCATGCTTGTTATATCTGGTGTTAATTTTCCATTATCTTAAATTTGACAGGCACTATGCACCAGAATTGAAGCTGGTTTGGAACAAAAGATTGTCCTCCCCAAAGATTCTTATCTCCAGGTTTTTATTTTTATTTGTCTCATTTTACATTTTCAAGAGATTCCTTTGTCTATTTTTTTTTTTTTTTTTTTTTTTTTTTTTTTTTTTTGCCTTGCCTTGCCTGTTAAAGCTGTTTTCTACTTCTTCTACAGGGGTACTTCAATAACATTTCTGAACATCTCAGAATAGGTGCACCAGTATACTTCGTTGTAAAGAACTACAATTATAGGTAAAACTGTACAAGAATTACGCACTCTATCTTGTGTTTAGTTTATAGCATTTAGAATTGATCGGGACCAAGTATTATTCTCGTACACATTCATGTTTGATGGATTTATGTCTCTCGATGTTTTTTTTATAGTGTAGGTTCTGCACTCTCTTGTAGTTAGTTTATAGCATTTGGAGTTGGTCGGTGCCAACTATTATTGTTGTATACTATTATTAATGGGAATAGCAAGGATGAATTGTTTTTTTTTTTTTTTTTTTTTTTTTGGTATCCTGACATCCTGTTACAATGCTCAGCTCAGACTCAAGACAGACAAACCAATTATGCTCCATCAGTCAATGTGACTCAAACTCTCTTTTAAATGAGGTACATCTATCTTCCAATATTTTTCACAGGAATATGTATGTCTTTTCCAATATTCTTGATGCGCTCCAAGTCTTTTCCAACATGTGTAGGAGAATAACATTATTGCTGCTTTATAATGGCTTATTCCACTTTTTTTTTTCCAAAGCAAGGATTTATTTTTCCTCTTTCCTGCAGATTGCAAAAGCTTCACTAATACCAGAGTCAAGTTACATTGCTAAACCAGCTGCTTCATGGCTTGATGATTATCTTGTGTGGATATCTCCAGAAGCATTTGGATGTTGTCGGAAGTTCACGAATGGGAGCTATTGCCCCCCTGATGATCAGGTCATCAATTTTTCTTGTGAAATAACATCATAGCTGTAATACCATTATCATGGACAGACTATTGTTCATTCCACAGTTGGTTTGCTTTTCTATATTTGATTTTATCTTCATTTCTCTTCCTTCTAATGCAATATCCTTTAAAGTTTGTTTTACTCGTAACTATGTTGGTGTATTATGTTTTACCAATTATAAGATATATCAGTGACAACAATTGGTTTATTATTTTTAGAAATATTTGAGAATTTTTTGTATATTGTGTGCATGTTATCTCCTTAAATTTACTGAATTTAGTCCTTTTCAGGCCCCTTGCTGTGCTTCTAATGGTGGTTCTTGTGGTCTGAATGGAGTATGCAAAGATTGTACAACGGTAAAACTGTTGCCTGGTTGCTTTTCAGTATTTTGCAAAATTAGGAGCCAATCCTGAGTCATGAGTCCTAATTTTCGTCTTAGAATTTGTGAACATTAATGCTTAGGAGTTATGCAGTGCTTTCTTCACTCGGATCTGCATGGTGGTAGGCCATCCACTACACAATTTAAGGAGAAATTGCCATGGTTCCTCAGTGCTCTACCTTCTGCTGATTGTGCTAAAGGAGGTCATGGGGCATACACTAGTAGTGTTGAACTGAAAGGTTTGCTGGATTGGATTTCTTCTCTTGCATTATTTGATAATATATGTTAAATGAGAGTGGAAGATTTCTTGCAGCCTTAAATTAAATAACACTTATTTTCCTTTTTTGTTCACCAGGCTATGAAAATGGTGTTATTCAAGCATCTTCTTTCAGAACATACCATACTCCCCTGAATAAGCAGGTGTGGTGTGGCCCGTTAATAATTTGAATTTAGATAGTTGTATTTAAAGAATATAATTAAAATAAAGATTGTTTTTTACTTTTGTAATCAACAAAAATTACCAGGTTGACTATATTAATTCGATGAGGGCTGCTCAAGAATTGAGTTCAAGGGTTTCTGATTCTTTGAAGGTAAAATTTTCAATTATAATTTTTGTTTGATTTTTTTTCATATCATATTATTTTAAACTAACAACGATCGTACCTGTATCTTGGTTTCACCATTTGATTGAATAGGAGAGTGGCAAATGCTTTTGAAGACTTTTTTTGCTTTAATGCTTTATTCAAACTACTTGCTTCTGTTGCATTATCTTGATCTTGAACTGACCCTCTTTGTCATTTGCAGATAGAAGTCTTTCCGTATTCTGTATTTTACATGTTTTTTGAGCAATACCTCAATATATGGAGAACAGCACTGATCAACCTTGCCATCGCTATTGGTTAGTAATTAAGGACATTTGCATGTGCATTGTTTTATAAATAGTGTAGAAGACTACCGTGTATTTCGTGTAATACAAGTTTGTCTACCACGATGATGCTAGCAAATGCTTTGTGCTTCTACTTTTTTTAATGGGAAGAAGATTAGAAGAAATTATATCCTAATGTAGGTCGAGGATAAGACCTCTTTGTTGTAGTGTGCTTTCTCTGTCCAAAGATCCTCATTAAGTTGGTCTTCTTTTCTTATTATTTTTTCTCTTGTTTTCATTTGAATACCTTGTAAGAACAATTCTCATCCCCAGTAAAGGTATGAAAAGTGTCATGGTGGTTCTTAAAGCATTGATTAGATTTTATTTGTTTTACTGTTTTTCAGGTGCGGTGTTTATTGTGTGTCTGATCATCACATGCAGGTTAGTGAGGGTGTTTCTTGCATTGAAGTAGACAGATATTCTTCTCCTTCAAATGTGCTAACTAGGCTTCCTCGTGCTTGTTTTCTTTGTTATAGCTTATGGACCTCGGCTATCATCTTGTTGGTGTTGGCAATGATTGTTGTGGATCTCATGGTATTCTCTTTATATTCCTAATTATCTCTGGAAAGCTTACGATAATGTCGTAGTAGTGAAGTTAGCTTAATCCTTTTAATAACAAAATAGTCTCACCCTTTGCTGACAAGATAATACTCTGCAGGGCGTGATGGCAATTTTGAATATCCAATTGAACGCAATCTCTGTTGTCAATCTTGTCATGTCTGTGGGAATTGCTGTTGAATTTTGTGTGCATTTGACACATGCTTTCTCGGTCAGTATCGATCTTTGCTACATGATTTCCTTTTTCATTAATGTACTCTTAACTGTCAACGCTTAACATCATTTGCTAAACCTAATAATATTGTTTAGAGCCATAATTATCATACCGTTGCCACCAAGGAAAACATATAGTTTTGGAAAAAATTCTCAACTTCCTATCGTAATCAGTTTTGTACTACTATCATTGCAGTCATCTGTGTGTTACTTTTGACAGGTTAGCAGTGGAGATGAAGACCAACGCATGAAGGAGGCTCTTAGTACAATGGGAGCATCTGTTCTTAGGTACCATTTTCCGTATCATACACTGGAGCTCTGCTTAGAAATGAAATCTTGGAAAATTAATCTTGTATAATTACATTGATGTTTGCAGTGGAATCACACTAACGAAGCTAGTCGGGGTCCTTGTACTTTGCTTCTCCAGGACTGAAGTTTTTGTGGTATTAATTTCACACCTCCAAACTTCAGTTTCACGGATTCCAGGTCCATTAATATCTTCACTCTATGTCCTGCAGGTTTATTATTTCAAAATGTACTTGGCACTAGTACTTCTTGGATTTTTGCATGGTCTCGTATTCTTGCCGGTACGTATAGACATGCTTCTGTTGTACAAGTTCTGAGTTTGTCTTTTTCACAATAGGGATGCTCATAAAAAGGGTAAAAACAATAATCAGCCCCATAAAAAAGGACAGGTGTTCTTTTGTACCCGATAGCATGTTGCTCTATACACTTGTAGTCTTGTATGGATGATATCGACATTCTCTCATACCACACGACCACATTTGCGCATGAAAAATATTTTTTGTAATTAAGTTCATCCCATTTTGGACATTTTCCCTCTTCGATCACTGATGATATTTTTGTCTCACTGTACCTTGGTTGAACTATCATAGGTAGTTATACCAACTTCTGAGTACTCTGCAGTGTAATTATCCAATCAAATTTGACATGAATTTGTGAAACCATCATGGATTGCAGGTAGTGTTGAGCTTGCTCGGTCCACCTTCAAGATGTGTGTTCGTCGAGCAACAGGACAATCGGCCCTCTACTTCGTCTCGGTCATGAGAACTTTGTTTTAATTTGCTTTGAAGGTGAACAGGGCTGATTGGCATGCATGCTTAAACGACGCAAGTAAAGAAAGGAAGAGAAAATATATAGTAGCTTCTAACTTGTAAAGTGAAATTGGCATACAAGGTAGCATTAGTGATTTTCGTTTGTAATTTGTATAAAGCGTTGCTTCCTTGCGTTCGAACGACACTAAGTTGTGACGGTGTTGGACAATTCTGATACCGTCCATTGATTATGTTGATGTTAATGAATATTGTTGCAAATCCAAAGTAGCCGTGCAGGATTGTTTGTGGAGTGGAAGATGGTCTTTTGGTGGTCAGATTTTGATTCATCCATGGCAGTAGATATTGCAAAACTCTCCCAACTACAATTGGCTTCATGAGGATCACCATTCATGAATTTGCTACCATAATGCACTTTGGGAGGTGAGAAGGGTGTTTGGTGACTATTTCGAAAATAGTTTTCCCTCTTTATCTAGTGAAAATCATGTTTTTTTTTTTTTCTTTTTCTTCTGTGATTTGGTCTAATAGGAAAAGTTTATTATTATTATTATTGTTGATGATTTTGTTTATAATAATTGATGTAAGGCAGTTGTGTTCCTTAAATTATAATCATAATGGAACATAAATATGAATGGAACCGAATGATTAAAGAACTAGACATGTTTTCTACATTGAACAGACCATTCTAGCTTGCGTCAGTTTCATCCTATTTAAAATTCTTGTTTGAACCATTTGCATCGTGGATGATTAATATTAGTGGTTGAAAAATTGTAGTCAAAATCAGATAAATTTATTTTGAGGAAACAAGAAATAAATAAATAGTTCTGATAAAAATAAATGGCTGCAACACAAGTTATGGGTGCAATCAATTATTTTATTTACTTCCATTTTGTTCCCTTCTCTGTAGAAAATTAATATTTATATATTTTTTGTATAAAATATTGGTGATTAGAATCAGATACAAACATCAATGGAGCACCTGAAATTTCCCTAGAAAAGACACCAAAAACGGAATTGGAATTGTTAATAATAAATAAAAATAGAGAGAATATTGGATATAAAATGGAAGGCTTAGCTGCCACCCATTGCATCATATCATCTGTGGATTGCTTTTATGTTCTCCAAATTCCATCGAATCCCATTTGCATTTCATTTTTTATAGGAATAAAATAAAATAACAACAAGGCATAATAATTGATAATCTTATTGCCAACACAGATGTTGACGTCAGAGCACATAAAATATTTGCCTCCTGAAAAAAGTCTTTCCCAGCTCAGCCACAATTATGTCACCCTCAATAAGTCAAATTTACATACAAATTCCAAAAGTCAAAGAAAAAAACTAATAATCTTTCTTTCTTTCCAATTGGTAGACACAGAAAGAGAGAGAGAGAAAAAAAAAAGAGGTAATTTACATACGAGGTAGCTGCGTTGCCGTTGCCATTGCCACTGCCATTGCCATTGCCAACATGTAACCCCATAAGGACACCACCCTTAAGCTCTGGCTTGCTTCTTAAACAGAGGCATAAACACAGTTGACTTTCTTGTCTTCTAATCCACAAAACATATTCAACAATGCTCTCATGCCTTTCTAGAATTGTAAAATGTGGTGGTCAGTGCAGCACGTTCATGAGAACCCTCCGCTCGCCACACAGTTTCTCTTACGGCGACGAGACTCCTGAACCAAAAGTCTTATCGTTTGGATTCGACACGATTTGTAAACATGAAAACACTCCTGCAGATCTGTGTCACTTGTTAACAACACCCATTCAGATTCATCATCTAAATACTTGAGATCAAATTTAGTCATGTCACTGATACTAAATCGTTTTCCCACTTCGTTCAGTAACTCTTCGTATCGCCACTGGTTATGCACTCGAAACCGGATTTTCTCCTCCCCATAGCTGACCTTTACTTTCTGAACTTCCACCCTTTCAGCCATCCCATCGCCTTCTTTTGCTGAGTGCACCAGACATTCAGTGGCAGGATGTTTGCAGAGAGACTTGCAGCTTTGGGATCTTCGAGGGATGTTTGATCCTTCCATAATTGATACATGTATCTCTACCTCACTTTTGACCCTCTTCAGCTCTCCATCACAAGGATTCTCTCCTCCTCCCATTTGATCTTCACTTCCACCTTTGTTCCAATGCCCAACATTTTTATGGCTCCGACTAGAAAAGCATTGGTTCGAACTCGAGCTCTGGCTGCACGAAGACGATGGAGATTTCGATGCACCACCACCTTGGAGGTTGCTCATCCCAACCTCGTTCGGATTGCTCGATGTTTTCATGCAATCTCCCATCTTTGCACTTACAACTGGACCTGAACCTGAACCTGATAGATTTGGAGATGCCAAATCCTGGAAATTAGAATACAAGGACCCAATTTGAAAAGCACCTGATGCACCTTCCACAGAGTCGATTACGAGCTGGAGTTTCTGCAATGAGTGACCAACCTTTTTTATTTTTCGAGAAGGCCAACGTTTAATCCCATGTTGTCGACATATCCTTTTCAATGTGGTCGGACAAACTGAAACAGCAACAAAATGAGTTAAGATGAACAGTTTGATAGTACAAAGAAAACAGTACGATAATATCAGAATATGGCACTACAGGTACCTCCAATGCTCTTTGCAGCATCCTTTAAGCTACCAGCGAAATATTGCCGAAGAACTTGTAACGTGATCGTTTTGTCGACCTTGGTTCGCCTTTTCTCAACGGTTCTTCCCAAGCCTGTATCAGAAAAGCAACTATTACCTACAGTTGCACACTCTTCACTGTCCTCGACAACGCCATTCAAATTGTAATTAAGTTCATGATGCTGGTAACCGGAGGAACTTAACATCTCCGATGTTTTTCCGTCCTGGAATAACGAGACGAATCCACTCTGTTGTTGGATGTTTTGCACAGATGATGTTAACAATGAATTTGTTGGATGACTCATTTCTAGCTGATGATGTTCTACCTTGGATCTTCGACAAGATTGTTGCATATTTTCCTCCCTACACTCCTTATCGTTTACGAGACGCAGGCTCCTGCAAGATCGTTGTATAATCGTGGACAATGAAGTGAGCAGCACTCTCTGCTCTTCAGGATCTATACAGTCTACAGGCAGGAAGAACTCTAATACGAAATCGGTTTTATTAATGTAAATGCAACGAAGGCGTATGGCAACTGCAGCGTGTAATCCGAACAGCTTGGCATGGTGTGAGAGAGGATATTCTGTGTTGCAAAAGGATGTAATATCACTTGAGAAACATGGCTCATTAGATTTGAATGCCATCCCAACAATGCCTTCGCCTTTTAGCAAATGATGCTCGGAGCATGCCTCGTGAAATTCCTGAACTCGAGGATCGGCCACAAAGCAAGCCCGGTCTACCGTAGAAACGCAACAACTGTAGTTCTCATCCGAGTGCCTGCAGCCCTCTCTATTTTGTTGGATACATGATGCCCAAGTTTGAGCCAAAGGCAAGCCATGCGTTTCACAAGCAGATTTCAAAGTGTTTTGAATCTCTTGTAATACAGCTTCATTGGACCTGTTAAATACCTGCTGAAAGAGACACATTTTTCATTTTTCATTTTGAGTGGAAACAAAAAAACTCATGTTCAAATGAACAGCAGGAAAAGAATTGAATGATTCGATTACCTTTTTATCGGGGTGGCCGATAACATCGGAGCTCCGAAGCTTGACTGCCTGCAGTCAGAACAAAAAGTTGCAAATTCCAATCAATAAGGATTCTTGAACTAAGCATGTCAAGCTTCCACAAGTACTGCAAAATGGTCTAACTCATCGTTCAAATGCCGTTTGGCTTCAAGACACCGTGATTCGAACTCATTTCAGGCGTTATCTTAACTCGAATTCAGTATTGTAACAGTCAAACCCCACCACTAGCAGATATTGTCCTCTTTGGGCTTTCCCTTTCGGGCTTCCGCTCAAGGTTTTGAAACGCGTCTGCTAGGGAGAGGTTTCCACACCCTTATAAAGAATGTTTCGTTCTCCTCCCCAACCGATGTGGGATCTTACAAGTATCCAGGAACCCAAATTCACACGAACATAAACAACAAAGGAACACATTCAAGCCAATTTTCTAAGGTCCATATAAACATTCAAGCATTGATAAATGGAATAACACTTCCTGAATGTTTGCGAGTTCATGAGATTTTGAGTTGATTTGTACAAATTCAAACCTTGAGGTAAATGTAACAAAGAATTTAAAGACAAAATATAAAGGAGACTGACCTCAAGAGCTTTGCAAACACTCTCAAGTTCTGAACCATATTTGATCTGCTGGGTAATCATAACAACTTCAATGACTCCTAAACAGTTCTTGCTACCTTGTTCAAAGATAGGAAGTGCTACAGTTCCACGTACATCGTGCTCGTGCGCATGATTGACTCTCGGGTACTCGTCGCTTCTAAAGAATCGAACATCAGGAGTCCACTCTGGAACCTTTCTTGAGAACACCCGACCAGGCAATCCCAAAGCATTTTTAGAATCATCATCAGCAGTGAATTCATATTTCACAGAGACATCGCGGTACTTGGTGAGTCTTGTGCAGCTGGAATTCTGAGAGAATGGCAGATCATTTGTGATGAGAACACTTCTTCCCCCTCTGTTTATAGGCACCCATACTTGAACAAGAACATCTTTGTCTCTAACAAAATCTTTGATATACCCAACAGCTCTAATTAACTTCTCCATCACAGAAGATGCAGAGCCCAGATGATCTCCAGGTCCTATCCACAATCTTCTACACAATTCAGAGCCTTCAAAACCATGGTTTTCTGATTGACCAGAGCATCCCTCTTGCTCCATATCAACTCGTCCCCGCCCGATAGACGCCTCATCGGTCAAGAGTCTCCTCGGTTCTTCTTGATTAGTTCTTGTAATCTGGCTCATGTGAAAGTCACCATTCATGTCTGTAGCAGGCCATGCAATCAAAGGGTCTAGGTTGGCACCAAAACTTGCGGTGCTAGGATGATGAAACTCAGTACCTTCTGCGGTCTCTAACCAGCAACCTTCCAAAAGCAGCCCATCCATGTAGTCCAAATCCATGGCTGCCTCAGCTGGAGCATCCAGCATTGTCGCTGGTGATAACATGCAATCCTCCATAAAACAAAACTCCCCACAAATCACAATACGTTTAGAACTTGGTAGCACCGATTTGGATATACCCTAAACCGATCGAATATCAGATACAAACCCAGAATAAGAAATTCCAATCCATGTTTAGGAAGAACCGACCTGTTGAATATCATAAGAAACATATTCAGTGTATTCTATAGACAAACAAGTAAGCCACCGAAGGAGACTTTTAACACAGAAACCCAGCAGCAGTCAAAAAAGCTTAGCGTGCACTATAGCACAAAAGAAAGTAAGGATTAAAATACAATCATGAATCACTGATTCTCCCACCAATAGAGAGAAAGACAAGAGAAGACAGCCAAACAAACACACCTCAACACAGCAGTGATTCAAGCAATCTGGTCTGTAAAATCCCAAAACACAGAAGAAGAAGAAGAAGAAGAAGAAGAAGAAGAAGAAGAAGAAGAAGAAGAAGAATAAAAGCGTACCTTACAAATTTGAAAGATTCCAAGAGATTCCCAGGTGGGTACTCAATATTTGAGCACTGTTCCTGAAATGGCCACGAAGAAGAAGAACTGTCTGAATAATAGGAACATGAAAGAGAGGCGTGCAGAAGTAAGTGAAGAATTATGTCCTCGGAAGGCTTTTGGCGCCGAAGTTCCTTTTTCAGCGTAAACCACCACGAAGTTCCTTCCCCCAATAACACCTCGCTCCGGCCCCCTTCCTTCTAAGCGCCTTTATTCACTACGATTCTAATGCTGAAGATTCTTCCGTCGAAGTCCGAGCGTGACCCCACATACGCCCTCTCGCCCCTCCCCCCCCCCCCCCCCCCCCCCCCCCCCCTTGCGTCCGGCTTTGGAATTCTCGCTGTAAAGTCAACTTGCACACTCTAAGAGAGAGGGGAAGGAAATGAGAAGGGCTCGCTTAAAGAATAAATCTGTGAATGCTCGATTTGATTATTTAATTAGGGTAACCAGAATTATAAAAATACAAAAGTATCCATCGGAATCAGAATCTTTCAAATCAACAGTATTAAAACAATAAACAAATTAGGAGCATTTGCAGGCTCCCTCCACTTCAGAATACCCAAATACACCAACAAACCCTGAAAACAATTTTAAAATTTGACGAAAAAGACGACGACCCAGTTGCTGAATTCTGTGGAGGCTAACCTGAAATCCCAAAGCCCCCGAATGAGATGAACAGATATTAAAGTTTAGTGCCATGTGCACAAATCTGACTGCATACGCTGCATCCAATGGACTCCCCACTATCGAATTTAGATCAAAAGATTATATATATTTTTACTAAACACACCATTATTAAGCATATTAAATAAGTTTAAGATTCAGACGTCACCCACACCCACCAATAAAAAAATGGATAAAAAAATCTAAAGAAAGTTCATCAAAAGATGAGCTCATCACCCATTTGCATTATTAAATTCCGTTCAAATTTGTTCCGATTTCTGCTCCATGTGGGTTTCTCTACAGCTGCTGACACAAGCAAAATCGTTCTTTTATTCCCTCTTTCATTAACACAACACTGATCCGTTTGAGATTTCTGACCCTTGTTTGTATTTGGATTTTCCCAGTTCATATTCAACTTTTTGGCTCCAAAAACTAAGGAAAATCACAGGATGTAAATAAAGGATTGCTCATTGTTCTTAAAGATTCGATTCGATTCAATTCAATGATGAATGATTGTGTTATTTTGATTAATGGGTTCAAATTTGGATGTTATTATAATCAGGAAATGAAGAAAACGTCATGATCATAAAAAAGAGGGTTGTGGTGGACATGATAATGTTGGATGCTTGTGGGGTTTAGTGGTTTTGAAGCCTCTCGTTATTGACCAAAACAGACAACTCTGCAAGGGACCAACAGAATTTGAAAGAATCAAAACCAGGGCAAAAGGGTAATTTCCCCCCTTCCCTGTCCCAATTTCTCATATACTTTCTGCGATGCGACACTGAAAATCAGGCGGCTTTGGAGTTGAAGAACTTCCGTTGCCTTTCACACTCTGATGTCACCTTCTTTTATTATTATTTTATTCATTTATTTTTATAACGAAACATTTAAATTCTAAATCATATTCCAATAACTTTTCAAAATTTTATTTAGATTTTTAAAATATTTATAGTAAATAAAAAAAATAAAAAAAATATAGTTTGTATAGTCTAGGTTAGTTTCAAGTTGATGGATGTAAACCATTAGGTGATTTAATTAACCTAGATAATTATACTAATTATTGTTTAAGGTTGAAGATAGCGTAGGAGAGGGAAAAATATAGGGTTTAGGGTTTTCATTAACGGGCAATGTAGGTTGATTTTTGGTGGGTAGAAGAAATAAACTTAATAAATAAGACACAATTAATTATCACGTCAAAAGTCGATGATTTAATTCTTATCTACACAGCTAGCCACTTTTAATTTTTGCAAGTATTTTAGAGCGTAGGTTTAACTAATTACCTTTTTGTAGAGGTTTAAAGAAGACTATCAACATTTAGTAATAGTAGAGAGGGTGAAGCAAGCGGGAAGCCACGTAAATTAAAATTATAACGAAAAGTTTGTATGGCAAGGGGTTGATATGTAGAAGTAGAAGAATCACATAGGTTGGTTCCAAAGAAGTTGTGGGCAGAAGTAGAAGTCAATTTTGGAGAGCAAATTTTGGTTACATTACATATCAAATCAAACAAAACTTTTCTTTCTCTTTCACAAATCAACTATAGCCTTATCATTATTTTAATATTTTAATCAAATTTGTGGTATTTTGCACGTCAAGACAACCTAAAACCGTCCTATCTATCTAATGTCATCCTTACATTGAGGAAGTGGAAGGAAGAGAAACTCATGTTTCACAATTTAAACATAATTCAACTAGTTAATAAGTTATATCTTCAAACCAAAAGCTAATCTCTATCTATTTATTATTATTTAAAAATAAAAATAAAAAAGTTTTTTAAAAGAGAAAAAAAAGTATGTCTAATTTTGTATTTAAAAAGTTTATAATAAGTCTTTAAATGTTTATTTTATGTATGATAAAATTTTATGTTCAAAACTTAAATGTTTTATTACACACCAAATTTATTTTTATATGGAATATGTGAGAACAGTACCTAAATTTGTAATTAATTTATATGTTCTATTTATTTGGTAGGTTGAGGAATTTGAACCTACCATCTTTCATGATAGAGTACAATTCAAATACGTCTGACTTGTGCCCTTTTCCCTCTTTTTTTAATAAATAAAAAATAACCATGTTCAATATTCTTCATCTTTTATTTATTATTGTTTTTGTGAGAGAGAACAGAAATTTGATAATCAATCTTTGTTTTTGTTTTTTTTTTTTTTTTTTTTTCATTCTATGAAATTTTAATTAAAAATATTAAAGTGCTTTGTTTTTTAGCAAAAAAGAAAAAAAAGAAGAGAATTTTGTTCCTTGCTCAATTCTTGCACAAATTTAGAAATAGTTTGAAACAAAAATGGAAACAATTACATAACACTTCAAATTTCTTAAAAACTGAAAACGAATTACAGATGAGCCCACAAATCCCCACATGAAGAAAGTATGTTTGGAATGATTTTTTAATTTAAAAATTCCTTTTTTAATCAAATACTATTCCATACTAAACATACATAAAACTTAACAAAACTCAACCATTGAGACCATAGCACATAATATGGGAGTGTGACATTGAAACACGAACAAAAGCTTAATTAGATTGACATATTTAGGTCGAGAAGTCACATGAGAAAGAGAGAGAGGGAGAGAGTGATGCAAATATTAAAATATGGTATGAAACAGCATATGGATTATAACAATATCTGATTCATCTTCTCAAATGGCTTCCCCCTTTCCGTATAAATTTACCAACAATAAGTGTACACCTCTCCTCCTCCCCTCAAATGCTTGGTCTCACGTTGAGACGAGATGCAAGCTTCTGACCAAGAGACCTGTCCGCCTGTTCCAAATTACCATCAAAACACACACCATTAAATCTCTCACCAACAATCCTCCATGCAATTCCAAACTCAGTCTCAACCAAAATGCTACTAAACGCACCTGAGACCAGTAAGAAACCCAGATGCTGCGAATCTCATGGGTGACACGAGTGTCAGACAAAGCATCCACCCATCTGCGGATAAATCGTTCTTGCCTGCAATATAAACACAAACAAACCCGTGGTTTAAAACCCTCCAACCCAGTTACATGAAAAAACAACAATGTGTGCATCTTCCAATAATAGCCATTGATTAAACAAAAGTTACTTGTCTGGTGTCCAAGATCTGTATCTCTCTCCAGGCTCCTTGAAGTTGTTCTCCTTCTCAATTACACACTGGCGTAACCAAAGACAGCAAGAGGAATCTCAACAGGTTAGCATACTCATTGACCGAACAATAGCAAAAGGAGTTCATGTTAAAGACATTAAAATGCTACAATATTGATCACTGACCCTCTCGCGCCTTCCAGTGCATACAGCTGGTGGGTGAGGATACTTCTCAGCGTGGCGAGCAGGATCAAACCTTGAAGGGAAGTAATTGACCTGAGGCAAAGCAAAAAGGAAGACAAAGATCAGAACAATCAAATTACCAAGGAGCTGGCATATAACGTGCTAGGCCATGAGGATGATTACTTAAATCATGCACAATCAAGGACAACTAAAAAGAAACCACCAACTTTTAGAGATAGTTAACAAAAAAAGAAGTACACAATACCTCCTCATCTCGGTGCATAAAGTTCATGAAACCCTCGTGGTGATTGTTGTGGTGAGCACACTTGGGTGCATTAGCAGGGAGTTGCAGATAGTTTGGTCCAAGACGGTGCCTCTGGGTATCTGCATAAGAGAAGATCCTGGTCTGAAGCAATTTGTCATCTGAATAGTAGACTCCAGGAACTATAATGGCAGGACAGAAGGCCAGTTGTTCATTCTCTGCAAAGAAGTTATCGATGTTCTTATTCAAAACCATGCGACCAACTGGCTGCAAGGGCAAGATATCCTCGGGCCAGGTCTTGGTTACATCCAGAGGGTCAAAATCATATCTATCTTCATGATCAGGGTCAATAGTTTGAATGAAAAGCTTCCACTCAGGGTAGTTGCCAGCTGCAATTGAATCATAGAGGTCCTGAGTAGCATGACTATGATTACTTCCTCCAACACGGATAGCATCTTCCTCCAGCAAGGACTTAACTCCACAGGTAGGCCTCCAGTGAAATTTCACATAGTGTGCTTTCCCTGCCTTGTTAATCAGAGTATAGGTGTTAACACCTGAACCGTCCATGTGCCTGTAATCTTGTGGGATGCCAATATCATCAAATAGAAATGTGAACATATTCAGGCTTTCGGGATGATGAGAAAAGAAGTCAAGGACCCTCCAATTCTCCTGGATATGGGACTTGGGATTCGGTTTGAGAGCATGAACCATGTCTGGAAATTTCATACCATCACGGATGAAAAATACAGGGAAGTTGTTGCCCACAAGATCAAAATTTCCCTGAGTAAAAGAACAAAGGACGCTTGAAAGTTGTACTACCATGAGGATAATAAACAAAGCCTAATAAAAGCATGTATTTACATATAAGCAAAAGGAAAGATGCACAAAAGATGCAAAATCTGAGTTTACAGAATCACAACATATGATTTACCAGCAGAAGTATACAATATTATGAACTTCCTACTGATGAAACATGATAGCATGTTATCCAACCAACTGATGAAAGTATTAGCATGCAACCCATAGAATTAATCCAATAGGCGTAGAACAAATTAAAGAAGTTCAAAACACAGGCAAGGTTCTACATTATCACAACCATTGCATTCTTATGCTTCTTTTTATCAGAAATCCCAGGTTGTTATAATTGTAAGTTATCAGCAACCAATAAAGCATAAACTAAAAAACTCTCACCTCCCTGGTGTAAAACTTCACAGCAAAACCTCGGGGATCTCTCAGCGTTTCAGGGCTACCGCGCTCATGGATAACAGTGGAGAAACGTACAATAACTGGAGTCTGAACTCCAGGGGCACGAAGGAAATCAGCACAAGTAAGGTGGGTAATATCATGAGTCACCTCAAAAAACCCTTTTGCACTAGCTCCTCTAGCATGGACAACACGCTCTGGGATCCGCTCTCTATCAAAGTTAGCAAGTTTCTCCACGAGATGATAATCCTCTAGGAGAATAGGACCTGCCAAATAAAACATATTCAAGTACTTTTATCGATAAGTGTCTTTCGAGTACTAAGGACCAACCATAACATTTTTGGTATTCTCATCTACAGCTATCTGACACCAGATTTCAAACCTTTTTGCCAGAAAAATTATAGATATGCTGAAGATATTCACTAAGCATTGTCCAAATGAGAATGACAAGAAACACAACCCTTTCAGAGAATCTTTCTGACTCCATATTTGTTCTTCACATTCAACATCTACCAGAATATACAGCTCTTATAACAGAATAGACCATCATCTTTTAGCAACTGGTCTTAATTGCCATTAGAAATGTAGCATATGATTAATAAATGATAAAACTAGTTCCCTCATCTAACCAATTTTTCACAACTTGAATAGCTTCTATAGAAGATAAGACCAACAAATCTTCATGACCTTCTCAACTAATAGGTATAAGTTGAAAGTAAATCTAGAGCTAAAGTGAACGTATCTCTGAAGACGAAACGGGCTTCTTTGGTAGCAAAGCGCCCACTCCCGCTAATTCTCCTAAGCATGGCCGGGAGAAGTAGGGGGGAGACTAGACAAGAAACTTTGAGGGTACTATTAACGCCAGTACAGATTCAACAGTACTTCCATCTAATATCATAACCACTATCGAACGAAAAGAAAATAACAATAAACGCGCACTATTAACGTAGTCTTGCTAGTGTTTTAACAGCTACGTCAAAAACCGAAATATCAGAAACCAATTCTTACCCCTGGGTCCAACGGTTAACGACGAGTTATTGTTCCACACTGGAGCGCCAGAATTTGTAGTCCAGAAGGGGCTGTTGTAGCCACTTGAAGGGCGGTGCTGCAACGCGCGAACAGATTAAACAAACTTAGCCGAAATATAAACAATTAAGAAATTAGCTAAACAGAAGTCCAACTTCATGAACATACTCAATAGAATTATGTACTTCGTTTGTCGTCGAGTAAACATATCCGAAAATCAAAATAACATTTAAAAAGTCCTTTACGGTAGACGCAAAGGGCGGAAATGAAAACAAAGAAAACCATTTCTCCATAAGAAAATCAGTTCGAAATTGAAGAAAATCCAGATGAAAAATCTAGCAGCAAGTTCGATTTAATCAAGAACCAAGAACGCAGCAGTGAAGAAAGTAAGTCAAATCCCCATTGGTAAGCACGAAAACACATCATACTCGAATCCAAAAAATTAAGGCGTGAAGATGGAAATACCCTGTAAGGATCCATTGCAGAAGGAGAAGAACCGAGACTCGAAGACGACCTCGGATAATCTGGAATGGGCGAGACGATTAACGAAGAGAAAAGCGAGGGTGAGGATTATATAAAAGCAAGCACCCGTGGCTTGCACTTCTCGCTTTTATAAATCTAATTTTTAAATTTCATGGTCGTTTTATTCTTTGCCACCCGTGCCTTACTCTTTACTCCTTCCCCCTTCTCTTCAACTTCTCGCGGTTTTTCGTCCCACCTCTCGCGACAAAATTGAATTACAATGTTTATGTAGATAATTAGTATTTAATTTATTTATTTATATTAAATTAATGCCAATAATGAAATTTATAATATAGAAGGGACTCTTATTTATACCGATTTAAAGTTCTATTAAACGGGTGTTGATAACATTATTTCATTAACTTTTTCTTTTTTTTAATTAGATTAAGTTTTTTTTCCTATTTTACTTTAAATCAAATTATTTAAAGTAATTAGTTGAGCATAATTAAATTAAAAAGTCGGACTTCCATGTTCAAAACCTTCTTATCCTAATTAAATTTGTGAAGCAATTATTGTAATTAGTCAAATAGAAATAAATAATTTCATAAATTACTTTCCTTCTAAAAAATTATATTTGTATTTTAAAAATTAATAAATATAGTAAGGATCTTTTGAAGGAATAAAAAGCAGATTTAAACAGTAAGCAAAAATAAGAAACAAATAATCGGCAATTTCGCGGGCAATTTTAATATGAAATAAAATAAAAATGTTTTTTTTTTTTTTTTTTTTTTTTTTTTTTTTTTTTTTGAAAGTTGTGTGAAAAGAATAAATATTGGTAAAGAGAAATTGGAGATAATATTGAAAGATAATTTAAGGACGTTATGGAGCCGCGGTTTCTTATCCCCAACAATTTTGGTGATTTGCGTGAATAGAATCACAGCCATGCATGCAGAGGAGTGACTTGGTCCACTTATATTTCACCACGTGGCGGAAAGAACGCCTTGAACCCTGTGCTGTGTGTGAACATAGCGAGATGCTGAAATAGGGATAAGGCAGTCATGGGCCTTGGGCCGAGTTTAGCCACAACGAATGGGCCCACTACATAGCTTGTTTGTCATATTCTTATTATTTATTTTTTCCAGTTTTGGAACTTTAAAAAGGGTTTCCAAGGGATTTGCCTTTTCGTCCTCCAAACCACACATTTTTTATTGGGCGACTTAGATTCAGCTGTCCCCTGCCTTCATTTTTTATTTTCTTTTTTTGTTGACCAATTTTTTTTTTTTTTTAAATAATAATTTATTGATTCTATTTTTTCTCAACATTCATTTTGGTGCATTATTAAACAATTATTATTGTGGGATACGCTTCCTTTCATTTATTTAAAAGGATAATAATAAATAACTAACACACCCAATAATTAAAGGAATATTTTTATTTATTTATTTATTTATTTATTTATTGGCTCAGTGATTCATATGTTTGAAATTCAATATTTATCTCATAGGTTTTTTAGTTTTAAAAAATATAAAGTACTTCAAAGATTTATTATATATAATTAATTAAAGTTTGAGCAACATATAACTTATTAAATACTTTTAAAGTTGTATAATTTATTTGAAATACAATTAATTGAAATTTAGATTTTGATATACTTTTTATTAATAAATTTATTAGACACAAATTTATAATTAATCGACCCTTACAACATTCTAACCTAAATTACCTAAACATTCTTACTAGATTATTTGATTGAACTGAACTAAACCATTTAAAAATAGTGTAAGTTAATTTTGAAAATAAGAGGTTGTCTTTTACTCAATTTATAATTCAATTTGTCCAAACTAGGTTTAATTTTTTTTAAATATATTCTTATAATTTTTTAAAAAATGATGGTTTAAAATGAAGAGATCATAATTTAAATGCCCCTACAAATTCTTTAATCAACCAATAATATTATTTGTTTTTTTGACGGATTTAACTATATTAAATTAATTTAAGAGGAAAATATTTTTAAAATTCAAAACAACTAAGAGAATTAATTTAAAACTGAAACAATTGAATGAGGATTTAAATTAAATTAGGTTGGGGGTGTGGTGAAATAATTATTTGGATGACAAAATACAGCTGAGTTCAAGGATGGGAAAAGTCAGTTTTGCCCTTAAAAATGGAATGAGTCAGTTTTGCCTTAAAAATGGAATGATGGGACATAGGAGCAGATGCAACCCAATAACCCGACCAACCCAACTATAGATTGGATTGGATTAACAATTCAAATAGAAATTAATACTGATTTCTCTAAATTAGATCCTTATTCACATAAAAAAAAATATTAGAACTCGAACTTACAAAAATCGGACAGGCCAAACGGCAGTTACACGCACGCTCACGTGCCCGCGGTGCGCTGGGAGTGAGAGCCCACGCGCGATGGAGTGAGCCAGTCGCAGGCCAAACGCGCGTCTAGCACGCGCGCAGCTTCTGCTCAGTCGCGGATCGGCCGGACGGTTCGGTTCGGTTCGGGCTGGCGGTTCGGCCCGGCTTTGCGTCGACACGTGTCGTCGCCTCGTTGGAGATGATTTGCTCCAGCAGACGGTCGACGCGTGTCCGCGCCTGTCACGCCGCCTGCCGCCGCCTGCCGCTGCCGCCTGACATTTATTTTATTTTATTTTATTTTTCTTTCTTCTTCTCGCTCTGCGGTCCCTAACATTTTTATTTTTGTTTTCTCCTCTTTTTCTTTTCTTGTTCTTCTTCTTCTCTGTTCTCTCCGATCCAAAACACAGCGTCCCTTTCGGATTTTCATATTTTTCGATTCGTAGATCGGATTGATATGATTTGTTCGGCAAAGTTCTAGCTCACCGTTCTCGGACGATTCTCGGATCTCCGACTTCGGGTTGAGATCTCGGCCAAACTTCTTCACAGATCGTGCGTAGAGTTGTTCGTGAATATATCAAGAGTTCAGATCTTGATTCACAAAGGAAAACTGTAGATCTGAGAAAACGTTCAAGATCTTACACCGGGGTTTTTCCGATTTCTTGATGGAAAATGGGAATCCGGCCACCCACATTCTCTTTTTCCTTCCAAGAAAGTCTCCTTGCACATGGTCTTGACCGGAATGGACTCCGACGGTAATTTTCGATGAGTCTGCCGGCCGTTCATTCTTCCACCTCTCTCTCTAGGTTCTCTCTAACTCGTTTCTCTCTAACTCGTTTCTCTCACTATTTCTCTTTTGCAGGACTCTTGGGGTTTCATTTGGACCCCTAAGTGGTAGGAGGGGCAAACTTACCTATTTGCCCCTCTCTCAACTTTTCATCCGGCGAAAGTGGGGCGTTGAGAATCGACGGCAGCGGCGTTCGGCGAAGAGAGAGGGAGGGAAATCAATCCGGCTACTGATGGAAGTTTTTCTAAGTTCTCTCTGCCAGATGAACACAATTCTCCACAATGGTATGGAATCTGCTGCTGAAGATGATTCCATGGGCGACTCAGCAGTGCCGATGTTTGTTCAACATACAGAAGCAACGTTGGACGAAATTGACAGAATGGTAAGGATTTAAACCCTTCTCTTTCGGTATTACTACTTGAACTTGCTGCCATTGACGCGATTTCATAATCCACAGGAGAAGTTGGAAATTAAGGATATAGATGAAGAGCCGGTCATTGATATTAACAGCCTTGATAAGAAGGATCCACTTTGTGTTGTGGAGTACAACAATGACTTGTATACATACTACAGGACAGCCGAGGTAACAATCTTCCAGACAAGACACGTTGTGTCTGAAACATAAATCCATGTTCGCTTTTTGTTTCTGATCAAGATGTTCCTCCTCCTCGCAGGTTTCTGTCTGTGTTCCACCAAATTACATGTCCCAGCAAGCACATATTAGCGACAGGACAGGATGAGAGGGTTTCTCATTGACGGGCTAATAATTGAGGTTAGTTTACTAGTATCATAGTGAGAGTATTGGGAAAGATCAAGAACATTACCTGTTTGAAACTACTAATCTGCATAATGTTGTGAATTGTCCACTTAATTTGAATTTCAAAGATCTGATTCCAGTGTAGATAATGTTCCTTACTTAACTTACGATCCTCAAGCTTATTTAATTAACTAAATTCAGACTACTCCCAATAATCCTCAAGCTTCATTTTTATTTATTTATGATTAATGTAGTTTATGAAGGGACTACCAAAGCAGAACATAATAATTGCTTCAAAAGTATACTACAGATTTAAGCTTATGGAAGAGACTGTACCTAACAGTCAACCTCGTCGATAGATTCTTAGCAGTATATTCAGTGGCGAAGAAGAATCTCCAGCTAGTTGGAGTGACAGCCATGTTTATAGCCAGCAAGTGCGAAGAGGTTTGTTTTCCTGTTATGGACGATTTTGTTCAGATATCTGAGAAGGTCTTCCGAGTAAAAGAAATTCTAAACATGGTTATGTTTTTGTATTGAAAGAGCAACATTTGCAAAACTAGTAACTTAGACTCTTACAAGTGTAGGATCATGTGGGATCTCACAATCCTCCACCCGAGTGTCCTTATAGGCACACCACCTAGTGTATGGCTTTGATACCATTTGTAATAGCCCAAAAACACTTCTAGCAGATATTGTCTGTTTCGTTCCGTTACTTACCGTTATCAGCCTTGAATGCTTTGTTTTACTCTTTAACTGACGTGGGACCACATAAACAACAACTACCACGGTGGTTTCACGAATATAATGAAGAGTTTAAATTCGGCTAAAATATGGGCAAAAATAAAGAAAAGATGTGTGATGGACAAGGTGATCCCATGAATATAATATACTAGTTGCAGCTAACCTTGTTAGGCTCGTCAACGATCTTAAACATTTATGTCGAAGACCCAACAAACAGAGATTCTGGTTAGGGTGATTTCGAAAGTCCCCTGCTACGAAAAATAAAATAAAAAATGAAAAAGTGAAAAATAAATTAGTTTTAAAATACTTGTATCATCTACCCATGAATGAAATTTAAAGTTTTAGGGCTAAAGTTGATAATTTAAGGAAAAATTGTTTTTTTGGAAAAAAAAAAAAGTAAGATATCTATTATTTGCCGTTTGGATTAGATTTAAATCTCTCCTTTTCACGAATTTTTGTTATTATTATTTTTTTTTTTGAAAATGACCACAAATTTTTTATTATTAAAAAAAAATCAAATCATAAAAAATAATAATTTTTTATAGAAAAAATCAAATCATAAAAATACTGAACCGACCTAACTGCGGAATCAAACGGGAACCAATGTTTTACTGAAATCAGAATTTTTTTATTTTTATTTTATTTTTTACGGGAACCAATGATGGTTGCCACATAATTCAATGAGGTGTTTAATTTTTGTTCTAAATAATTAATGAACACTGAGGACAAAACGAAGAAATATTTTATGTAAAATTTTTGGAACTATAAAATATTTAATTGCTGTAGATAAATTCAACCTAGCTGGAACGATTTTGGGATGAGGTCAAATGTTTCTATTCTCGGCTACATAGTTTGATTGCTCATATATATAAGCAGAGCTGATTCCTCGTGAAAAATGAAAAATCGAAGGCAAAGATTCGATGTATGAAAATCGATTACAAATTCAAATGATATCTGTAAGGTGAATCAAATTTTTGTTTGACAACGAAATGACGAATTGGAGTTCTGGATAATCGATTCGATCGTCCTGTCGATTAGTCGAGTAGATAGCCATGCCACGCACTTGATCTCAGTTTGTAGATATTTTGTTTTCGTGGCCAAGCGAATCATACATTCAAAGCATCCAAATCCCTTTCTGTGGAAAATTGGGAAGAAAACAGACGAGAGTTACAAAAACATATCCGTCCTTTGATGTCATCACTCGATCAACCTGTCCATGTCGCAAGTTGTGCAAATATCTGGATTAAGTAATGGTCCTCGTTTCGTGCTGCGTTTAGATATACTTGCAGAGGTGAGGCTCCATTAAATACTAATGGCGCCAACCGAATACCTGCGATGAGTATCAATCGATTTGTTCAATATGAACCAGAATTATTGAGGTAGGTTTTACGTCTTGCCTTTATTTTCTGATTAAATTCATGTTGGAGATTAAATCTTTTTCTCGAGAGTTTCAGGGAAGTGAATTTTAACTTTTCTGCATCAATTTGTCGTTGTATGTTATCGGGATATTATATGCGAAGTTGAATACAAAACCTCCGTTTGCTTGTGATGTTGTCGTTTGTTGCGGGTTCAAATTCTGGGTCCAGTTGGGTTCTTCTAGCAATTTCTGGTTATCTTGTGATAGAGATATTTGAATCGTCGTAGATCTTTGTTTTTGTCCTCTAAGATTGTTTCGGATAATGGGATATGTATAGAATAAAATCTGGATCGCAGTCCATCCCCTCCGATTTACTCACTGGCTAGTATGTTCTTCTTTACCGACCGATTTGAGCTTATTTTTTCTTCTAATTAGGAGTGATTTTAAGCATTTTCTTATATCGCGCTTGTTCATTTCTGTCTATCATCTTCTCAAACTGCGAAGTATTTTCTTGCCAGGTAGACAAGTTTGCTATCCATATAATATTTGAGGTTCCTATCAATTAAACCATTCTTGGTGTTCTGGTGTGTTGGGATATTCGAACATTGTTGAGGTGGGATGATGGATAAGAAGGAGAAAAACTCCCTCACGGTGGCTCCTTTTGAGTGTGCTTGGCTCAAGGATTTAAGATTTCGGGAAGCTGGACGGGGTTGTGTGGCTTTTGAAGCTTCCGCTCATAACGATGTCACGTTAGTGTTCCGAGAGAATGTGGGGAGTCAACATTACCATTACAAACGAGATAGCTGTCCTCATTATACGGTTATATTAGGTAGTCACCGAAATCGACGTCTAAGGATTATAGCTGATGGGAGAACTGTTGTTGATGAAGAGGGTGTTGCTCTTTGCAGTTCCTCTGCGTTCCAGAGCTATTGGATCAGTGTCTATGATGGTTTGATCAGCATTGGGAAGGGGAGATATCCTTTTCAGAATCTGGTCTTTCAATGGCTTGATACAAATCCAAACTGTAGTGTTCAATATATTGGGCTTAGTAGCTGGGATAAACACGTGGGATATAGAAATGTTAATGTTTTGCCGCCGACGCAGGACCATATTTCCTTGTGGAAGCATGTGGATAATGGCGTTGAAGGCGAAGAAGACGTGGAACTGGAGTTAGAAGATGAATACACAGATTACAAGAGCTGGGGCCTCGAACATTTTCTAGAAAATTGGGATTTATCAGATGTACTTTTTAGTGTAGATTCTGGGGAAACACTTGTACCTGCTCACAAGGCTATCTTAGTTGCTTCGGGAAATTTTCCCTTGAATCTGTCGCAAGATGTTGTGCAGCTACATGGAGTATCATATCCAGTTCTCCATGCTCTTCTTCAATATATTTACACAGGTCAAACTGAGGTAATTTCTCCCATCATATGTAATTATTTGTCAGATTATGGCCATGGCTTGTTGTCTTTTGACATCCTTTAAAAAACTTTGACATGATAAATTTCCGCTCTTTCCTCTTCTGCTCCTTTTTGTCTTGTGTCTTGGCCATTTCCTGTTTTCTTAATGTTTTTGGCTTGAATTGGTTCTAGTTCTACTTTGATATTTTGCTGTATGCGGAACTGCACCAAGTAGGCAATTTTAATCTCAACGCAGATACAGTGAAATCAATATTTTGTTTGATAGATTGATGATTGATGCTTCTTATTTACTATAGATTCTAGAGTCTGAACTTGGTTCCTTGAGGGATCTTGCATTACAACTTGAAGTGAATGCTTTAGTGAACCAGTGTGATGACATGATGGAACAATTAAAACGGAACAAAAAGTTGTTGGACTCGGGTAAGAGGGTGGAATTATTATATCCAAGGATTCAGCCCCATTGTACTACAGTCTTCCCCTCCGGGATTCCATTAAGTGTGCAGAGGCTCAAACAATTGCAATGTACTGGCGAGTTCAGTGATGTATGTATTTATATACAAGGTCACGGGTTTGTTGCTCATGTGCACAAAATCATTCTTAGCTTATGGAGCATGCCATTTGAAAGGGTGAGGAATTGATACTACATTTCATCTTATGTGGTTACGGTATTGCTGTTCTGTTATTTTGTATAGTTTTTTTTCTGAATAACTCGTATATACATCATTTAGTTTGCTTTCTTCTTTCCATTGATATGGTCGTTCAACATATACAAGCTTTCTGATGTTCTAATAGAAAAGAGGCTCCTTGGTACTGGGTATGCTTATACCATTAATTTTTTTGGAAATTTTTTGTGATTACACGATTTTATCTGATAGTGGACTGCGGTGTGAGAACTAGTAATTGAAATGCAACTTGAAAGGCTGGACTTGTAATTTGTAATGGAGACAGACAGCAAATTAGACTCTTTGTAATATTTGCTTAGCCTCTTCTGTTGTTCGCTACCGGGTTTCCATAGTTCATACCTACTGTGCCTCCATCATGTATGGGTCAGGATGATTTCAACTAGAATTTACTGTGTATACTTTTTGTCTTAGGTTAGTGTAAATATGTTTTTTCTTCTTCTATTGTTTAAAATTTATTCGGGTGGTACATGGGCAGATGTTTACCAATGGAATGAGTGAAACAACGTCTTCTGAGGTTTATATTAGGGACGTATCACCAGAAGCTTTTCAAACCATGCTCAAGTTCATGTATAGTGGAGAACTCAGTAAAGATGTTACAATGGAATCTGATGTCTTGTTACTTCAACTACTATTTTTAGCTGATCAATTTGGTGTTACTCTTCTTCATCAAGAATGCTGCAAAATACTTCTAGAATGCCTTTCGGAGGTAGTGTGGTAATCCTAATCTTGCACGCTTGTTTAGAGTATGTATTTAATTATTTTGTTAATTTTTACGTGGATTTGTCATTATTTCTTATTGTACTTGTATGACTGGAAGATAAAAGGGGGAGCGTCATGCAGTTTCGAGGTTCTGAGAACAAAAGAAGAGAATCCTTTTATGATAATGAGTTATAGGAGTATTGATATCCTACATATTATATGCAGGGATGGAGTCTCCTAGTGGAAGATGGTCATACATCAAGATTTTTTGTTTATGCACAAGTTTAATGGACGAGGAAGCAGACAATTTTGGGAAAGTTTTAGGACTTGCTTCCGAAGCTAACTGTCGAACTTTGTTGCAGGATTCAGTATGTTCCATCCTTCAAGTTGTTTCATCAATTCCATGCTGTAAGCTCATTGAAGAAATTTGTGAGAGGAAGTTTTCAATGCACTTTGATTATTGTACGACTGCAAACATTGAATTTGTCATATTAGATGAGTCAACTTTCCGCAAAATCCTTCAGGTATGGGCTCGCCTCTTCAACTGCTTTACTTTGTGGAACTAATGGTTGAAAATTTTAGGACGAGTATTTATTGCTAAGAGCATCTTCTATCATAAAGCTAATCTAAAACAACTCATCATCATCCCCACACTTCCCCTGCTTTAAAACACGTTCTACTTGAAGCTGTTGTCTGTCAACAAGACTTTTGTAATTGATAGTCGCTTTCTTATTGAGAAGTTTATTTATGAAAATCATAATATGAACAAGAAAGGAAAGCCTGCGAAATACTTTTATGTCTATTTAGATGTTTTGGTCGTTGATCTTCATTGGGTGAAGTGGTTCTTGCAGTGTCCTGATTTGACAGTGACTTCCGAGGAAAAAGTACTGAATGCAATCTTAAT
Source organism: Cucurbita pepo subsp. pepo (assembly GCF_057944985.1). Lineage (NCBI taxonomy): Eukaryota > Viridiplantae > Streptophyta > Magnoliopsida > Cucurbitales > Cucurbitaceae > Cucurbita > Cucurbita pepo. Next base: position 258,310 of record NC_141803.1, read on the forward strand.
GTGGGGTTTAGAAGCAAGTGAATTATGTGGGTGGATGGCAGTAGATGAGCTTATGACATTTTCAACCCCTGATATCCTTTTTGGTGAGCGACTTCAGTCAGTTCAGGATTTACTTTCTTTCGTGCGATTTCCGATACTCCCATACGCCTTGTTGGAGAAGGTATACTTGTCGCAGTTAAATAAAATTTCTGGCTTGTGATTAAAGTAAAATCTTTTTCACTCTTGCTTCATATGATTATCATACAGTTGGAGAACAGCAGCATTAGCAGGAAGATTCTTACCTTTCAGAATCTTGTGAGTGAATCATTTCCTTTGGTGTAAACTTCGATAATAGTAAAATCAATCCTTCAAACTTAACTATTCTCTTGTATTGAACTTTATCAGGTGAAGGAGGCTATCAACTTCGTGAAACTTGAACCATCAAGGCTAGAGGACAAGAAAAAGAACAAGTAATGTGCCTCTTCATTTTTGTACTGCTCATTCTATTTTTGTGGTCGTGATTTCATATTTCTTCATCATAAAATCTAAGAGAGTACCTGATGTGTAAGATGGCTAGAGGAAATAATGTGTAAGACATTGTTAAGTGGCCTGCCTAAAAGTATTGTATCAAGTTCTCTCGTTGAACTATTTTCCAGTGTGAGATTTCAACATCGACGGTCTAGTTATAAGGAGCTACAGTACATTTGTGATGGGGACAGCAATGGAGTTCTATTCTTTGCCGGTACATCATATGGAGAGCACCCATGGGTTAATCCCATTCTTTCTAAGGTTGGTTCTTGAACTTCTCAACGTTCTTGTTCCCAGCCCTTTCCGCAGTATTGGTAAATTTGTTGCTGGAAATTTGCTTGCTTTTTTACTTTTTAGAAAATTACTATTACGGCAAGCAGTCCACCTTCAAGGTACACAGATCCGAAGGTTCTGGTCTCGAGAACTTACCAGGTAATGCGCACGGAACTTTTGTGTTGAACATCATGGCAAGGGAGAGTTCTCTGTTAACTGGGTTGATTTTTCTTGTTAGGGAACTTCATTTGCCGGCCCTCGCCTGGAAGATGGGCAAACTTATTCATGGTGGATGGTTGATATTGGTGAAGATCATCAGGTTTTCTCCATCTTCTGTAGAACTTTTGAAATGCATTAAAATTTGAGCATGAATTGTAGCTTGTTGCCTTAGAAACACGCATTAAAATGGGAATTGAATACTTGACGGTCGCTTCCTTTTTTAAAGTTATAGTCTCATCGATCGATATCCCTTTCAAATGCAGCTGATGTGCAATTACTATACACTGAGACAAGATGGGTCAAGAGCATTCATCAGATATTGGAATCTCCAGGTAAAGCTTATCTTCTCTCTCTTTCTCCCTCCCTTCTTTTCCCTCTTTACGCAAATTTAGACAATGTCGTTACGTGCATTTGTTTTAGGGGTCAATCGATGGGAAAACTTGGACAAACTTGCGAGTACACGATAACGATCAGACGGTGTGCAAGCCTGGTCAGTTTGCGTCGTGGCCCGTAACTGGACCAAACTCTTTACTTCCATTTAGGTTCTTCCGTGTTCTTCTCACAGCCCCAACAACTGATGCTTCAAATCCGTGGAACTTGTGCATTTGCTTTCTGGAACTGTATGGCTACTTCCTCTAGATTGCTGTAGCTGTATATTATTGTGTTGCTCCTTATACGGCCATTGAGGCTTCCTCTCGAGCTGTAAATTATGCGGGTAGTTGATGCTCACTGTTTCCAAGGTTATGTCACAGAATAAAAAGGTTTTGAGGTCTTTATTAGGAATGTCTAGGAAAATGCTGGTTTGAAATCATATCCTTGGGAATAAAGGATTTTTAGACATTTGGTAGTTCATGGGAATACTACTATATGTTTGACTGGATACAAAGGAATAAAAGTTCGTCAGTTGTTCTCTTTCCTTTCCCTTCTTTCCCCGTTCGGAAAAAAAAAAAAAAAAAAAAAAAAAAAAACCAAATGCCCCTCCCTCTATAAGGGTCTTCTTTGTTTATGAGAGGAATTAACTTAATATTACCTTAACAACAGCCAACGATTAGAGTAGAATAGATGGCACAAAGACAATTCTCCAATGGTGATATAGGTGTGCAAAGAACGTCCGGTACATACATAACAAAGATGAACATGGGGGTAAAAGATTGTTCGATCTCAACATAAAATCGCCTGAAGTAAAAATTAGATTATGAAGTTGAAGATATATAATGGTCAATCGCCCACTTTCAACAAAATGAACAACGTACATAGCCTTCTTCAATGATGAGGATGTCAATACCGGAACTAAAGAAACTTGATGATCAATATTCCAACGGCTCTCTGGGCTTGAACTAAGGATATAACAAACTATATTCATGGTTTCATCACCTTCGGGCAGATGGCACAGCACCCCGACCAGTTGCACCTCCACGGCCAGCAGCTTGAGCCTGAAAAAGAGAGTATGTCTAGTGTTAACTTTTGGAAAGTTAAAAGTGTACGAACATTTTGTAACGCACTCTAGTTGTTTTCCCTCTAAATCTATCACCAACCTGTTTTTAAACATATAAACTAACAAGAGATTTCACAAGTAACAATCACTTCCCCTAACACTATCTGTGGGTTCCTGCGTTTTGTGTGAATGTGCCTAAATTCTGGATGCCTCAAAGAGAGAATTGTGAAGTTCGAAGTGCCATGAAACATTCCCTAACATCTTCCAAATTGATATGATTAAATAGCGATCATATCCTAGTAATTTCAACTAAAGTAGATTCTATATTTCTTGGCAGATATGCACACAAGCAGCGATCAAATCCTTCTCATACATGAAAAAATGCACAAGGGGCATGTAAGTTGATCTTCGTACTTATTCAAAATGTGTAGAGGAAATAAATTATCACCGTACTAAAATTAAGCTGCATGGGACTTACTTTAGCTCGCATAGCAACAGCCCTGCCTCTGCCAACACCAAGTGAGGCGCCCTTACCCTTCAGGATTGAAAAAGCATGAGTTAGGAAAAAGAAAAAGCACGCAAGGATTTCATCAGGACTAGATTTCAAAGGATTTAAGTTGAAATACTTTAATTCTAGCATCGAGACGCTTGAACATTGGAGCATTCTTCAGCATGTCTGGTATCACCATAAACCTATCATGCACAAACAGATGTCAGCATGCCAACCAAATCCTGACAAAATCCCTTCGAATAACTAAGAAAATCATTGGATAGTCTATAATAAAGGAGATGGTACAGATACCTGACTTTGCTGCCTCGGATGAAAACATGCTCAAGTTGCGAGACCTTCCCATCCTATAGAAGAAAACACATAAAGTGAACCTGAAGAACATGACTCCCAACTATATACATGCAAGCAAAGGGGAAAAACTCGGAGACATTGAGCAATAACCATAACATAAGTAAAACACCAACAGATTAAACAAAGAAAATCAGTAAACCTTAATCCATTTGACAATTTTATAGAAATCGTTTACTATCCAATTAACCAATATGAATCTATGATAATGTCGATCTCTCCTATTCAATTTGGTGATTACGAGTTGCATAGCAAGAAAGTTGCAATTAAACAGCGCACTCAGCAGATGAATCGACGTGCACAATTAACATTCGTCCCTAGTTAATTTAATCAATCCTGATCATGCAATCAAGATCGCAATTAGCACTCTTTTCATGTTTTGATGCTTCGCCGATTTTCAGTCTCATTTTACAGTTGTTGCCTTTTGGGTTTGGGACATACCAGTCAGGTCTGGAGTTTAGATGCAATTTTTGTTCCTTATATGTTGAAATTAACCATATAGAGAGTTTTCTGTTCCCGGAAATTTTCTGGTTCTTCCTACGCAGATTTTGTATTAAAAATAGTCATAAAATATATATATTATATATATATCGTGGCAGTTGAAGCTATAAATTGTTGGAAACTAAACCAAATTAGGGTTTATACAAAGTTCAAAAAGTACATGAACCAGATATTGAAGTATACGGCTTTAGAGATAAAGAAGCAGAATGAACTAAATGAACTAAGGCGAAAACCACAAACATAAAGGTCCAACTATCAAACAAAAGTTGCATCATCTTAAGATGAACAACGAAAAGCAAAAAGAGAGAGGCACCTTAGCAGTGTAGGTGATGTTTTCGAGCTGGCAGTTCCAGTTATCCTCACACTCGATCATACTTCCTCTGTAAAGTTCACCGCTTTTAAGCTCCACCGACACAACGTGACCCGCGGCCTCATGGAGTAGCTTCACTGGAATTCCCAAGCTCCTGCTCATGGCTACTCTCTGCAAATCTCAAATCACCCTCTAAAACCCTAACGCTCCTCCCGCCTCCTATAAGCGTCGAACTTGCAAGGCCAACTAAACGGAAAACGGCGTCGTTACTTTTAGTCCCCTCTCATTCTCTTGACCTAAACGACGTCGTTGTACGGTGTACTTTTCCCCTTCTCGTTTGAAATATTATATAAATCGACTTAAATGAGCCTTGGATTCAATTTTCGTTAATTCGCCTATTAATTTTAACAAAAACAGTCTAATATGAAAGTGAAAAATTAGGATTAAAATTTATAGAAAGTGATCATAATTTCAAAATTTTCCCTCTTTTTCGTTTATATGGGAAAAAACTGGACTGAAAGCCCACAACCTCTCCAAAAAAGAAAAGCCCACAGCCCGTTTCTCGCGAAGAAGGCCCACTAGAACTACGACTCTTGCTCGTCGAATTTTGTCTCCTGAGCGCGCCTGAATCCAGAGGGCGCGAATCGCAGTTGCCGTCGATCGGTTTCCAGTTGATTTCGCGATTCTTCATTATAGGAATGCCTGGTTGAAGAGTAATCTTTAAGCCTTTACGTAATCGAATTCATGGCGGAGCAGGAGAGGAATAAGTACAGTTTAACTGTCCCAACCTACAACGAGCGCCTCAATATTTCTCTGCTTGTCTACCTCATTCTCAAGCACCTCCCGTACGTATCCCTCTCGCTGCTTGTAATCGTATCCCAATAACGATCACGAGTTAGACTATTGCGATGAAACTCTCTGGAAAACCGTAATCAATTACCAAGTGAAGTTTCATCTGTATAAAATTGTAATTCGTTTAATTAGGGTTCACTTCTGGTTTAATTGAATCAAAAGTTTTCGGTGAGAAGTAAAGTTTATGAGATCAACCTTGTTCTTTATGCTAAGGAAGATTCTCTGGTGAAATTATTATTTGCAGATTCAATTCTCGAGTTTTTGGATCGATTGATTGTTTTCTTTGTGCACCTTTTTGTTTATTTTTACAATATTGGAAGTTGAAATGGCAATAGATTACATAAGCATCCTTTTCTCGCCCACCATCCGCTTTAAGGAGAGGAAATTGGAAATGACGCAGCACAATGTTTTCTTGCCGATGTCAGGGATGTTGATTTTGAAATAATTGTTGTTGATGACGCCTGATGGTACTCAAGAAGTTGTGAAACAGTTGCAACGAGTATATGGTGAAGATCGGATCGTAAGTTCACCGTGGACGTTTCTGCATTTGTTGCAGCACAGATATAATCTTTATCTTATTTTGTTTACTTGTTTAGTTTTTTGTTTTCCCGTGCAGCTATTGAGAGTCAGACCTGGGAAGCTTGGACTAGGTATGTTGTACGACTTCTTCTTTTGAAAATATCACAGATCTGATGAATGATTCATTTCAGGAACGGGTTACTGTCATGGTCTCAAGCATGCAACTGGTAATTTTGTTGTTATAATGAATGCTGACTTATCTCACCATGTAAGTTTTTTTTAGTATGAGTGCGTAAAACTTTTGAAAACAATATTCTAGTTTTGGATTTGGGATTTGAAAATGTTTTCACGAGTTCCAGTCTGCTGCATTAGCATTGCCTATTTCCCTGATATTATTATCTTCCTATTTTATTAGTTTATATTTAATTTTGTTTATAATTCAACAATAAAATAACAAGAATAAGATGTCGATAAACTTCCTCAATCTTAGTTTGATGCTTGAAAAAATGATTGTAAATGGAAGCTAAAGGCGCTATCCAGAATTTTGGCTCTGACATATGCAAGAACAGTAGATGAGAATACTTTTAAGAATATAATTGCCGAATGTCAAATAATTGGAATGACACACGATTTTAGCTTTATTTCTCTAATAAATGGCCCTTTTTAATATGAGTTTGAGAGGGGAATGATGGTTTCTTAACATCGAAAATCGAGTGACCAAAGAGAAGAATGAGGCTGTATATAATTGTATTGTTGGGTTTCTTTTGAAAAACTGTTGTATTGTTGGTACAAGAAAACTGGGCTCCCATCAATCATGCGAGTGCCAGGTTTCGACTGGATCAAGGTTTTTGTTTTACTTATATGGACACCACAAAGTAAAGGCCTTTAGTGATTTGCTTGTGCCTCTAATTGGAAATTGCCATCCAAACTTCTACTTTCTGCAGCATATCTTCACTTCTAAAACTCAACTTGCAAACATACTTCCATTAGCATGTTTGCTGGAATTCTAAGGGTTCTCTCTCTCTCTCTTAATTTTTTTATGTTACTTTCTCCATGAAATAACTTTGTTTTTTTCTTTCTTTCTGTGCCTTTTTTCTGCAGCCAAAATATTCACCCAGCTTCATTCCATTACCTCACTTCACTTCCTTAACGCAGTGTCAAAATAATTAAATTCTAGATCTTAATGACCACTTAGTTTACCCTTTTTTTTTTTTTTTTTTTTTTTTCAGGAAGAAGTTACAAACGGGTGCCGATATAGTTGCAGGAACCCGATATGTGAAAGGTGGCGGTGTACATGGATGGAATCTTATGCGCAAACTAACCAGTGGAGGTGCTAACGTTCTTGCCCAAACACTTTTATGGCCTGGTGTATCAGATTTAACTGGATCTTTCCGGTAAGCAGTTTTTTTTTTTTTCTTTTTCAATTTATCAATTGAATCAATCGTTCATACTTCTATAATTCTCAATTGATGATTCATTCCTATGTCGTAGGCTCTACAAGAAATCGGTGCTTGATTATATCATTAGCTCAGTTGTTAGCAAGGGATATATCTTTCAAATGGAGATGATTGTTCGAGCTACAAGAAATGGTTATCACATTGAAGAGGTAGAATTGTGCCCTGTGGCTGTGACAAAGTAAAATTGTTTTTACAATATTTCTTTCCCTTAATTTTCTATTAGAAAAGGGAAAAAAAAATCATTTCCCTTCATTTTTGCCCATCATGGGATCTCAACAACCTCAGTTAAGTGTTTGAATATAATATTTTTTCTTTTGAATTTTTCTTGTTTTTGTTTTGAGCCCTTTCCATATGGACCGCTTACACGGGGAAATTTGATATGATTTGTGTTTCACTGTGGCCTACAGGTTCCAATTACCTTTGTTGATAGAGTGTTTGGAACTTCCAAGCTGGGAGGATCTGAGATTGTAGAGTATTTGAAAGGTCTCTTGTACCCTCTGGTTACCACATGATGCACAAATATAGTGAATTTATTGAGTTTCCAGGTAGCTTCTTGTTTTGTTTCAACCCTCTGTAGACTTCTAGTTAGGTACGCACGCACGGTTGGATGAAAGTGTCCCACATTGGTTAATTTAGGGAATGGTCATGGGTTTATAATAAAAAAATACACTATCTATTGGTTTGGGGCCTTTTGGGGAAACCCAAAGCAAAGCCAATTGTGGAGAGTCGTGTTCGTCTAACACGCCCAACCCCAGGCTTTTTTTTATGTAAGCTTTAGATGATTCCATGGGAACTATTTTTATGATGAGGGGTTTTCCGTAATCTTCCACAATCCTCCCTGTTGTACATTCTATTGCATTCTATTGTTTATGCTGATTGCATGTGCAATCAGCAAGCCTCACTTGTTGGTGAAATTCTATGTTTTCATTTTCTTCCACGATTCTATTCATCACTATATAATTATTGGATTAAGAAAATTACAATCGTGATCGTGGGGTTGATGATCTCCCAACACTTGTATATTAACAGTTAGGAAAATAAGTTGCATTGTATCTCATTGAGAATTCAATATTGTGTAATGGAGGTTGTTGATCGGGTAGCAATCGAACTCTGAAATTGCCTAATATTAAAACGTAGAGGGAAATAAAAGAGGAAACGAAGATCCATGCAACTAGCTCCTACTTTTGAATCAGAAACTAAGATGACCGCAAAGCAAATTGCGGTTCGATGGACCTAACACTAACACATTAGAAAGGACTTACGATATTTTAATGAATTTGAGTATTTAATTAATCAATGTTTCAAAATAGCTGGCCTAAACCATTTTAAGTTTAAAAATTGAAATATAAAATTGTTTGGTGGTGACCTAGAATGGAATTTATATTGTCACTTCTTTACAACTACACTACTATTGGTCTCAAAAGCTGATTTCTACTCCAATTGTAGAGTTTATAAAATTACAATTACAAAATTAATCGGTTAGAATATATTTATTCCACACAAAATTGAGATTAAGAGTAATTTAATTTTTTGTTGAAGAAATTGTATTTGATCTTGAGTGAGCTAAATTTGGAGTTGTTGTATATTTCCCAAATAAATCCAAATGATTGAAGTCAATCAAGAGCAAGGCGAAAACGACGACTCGGAATGGACAAATCAAGACGCTAGACCCATTCTCACCATTCCTTTAGTCATCTTCCACCTCTCTCTTTCTCTCTTTAATCTCATTATCTTCACGTGCCTAATACACTGCATTTGTCTTGCAGTTGCACAGCAGGAGAATCGCATGCTCATTGATTCTTCTCTGCATAATCCATGGACGGAATGGACCGCTGCTCTGCCAATTACGTTCCTCTCACTCCAATCACCTTCTTGGAGCGCTCCGCCGCGGTCTACGGCGACCGGATTTCTCTCGTCTATGGACGTGTTCAATACACTTGGAGAGAGACGCTTTTCCGATGTACCAGGCTCGCTTCTGCTCTTGTTCGAATGGGAATCGCTCGTGGAGATGTGGTCTGTATTTACAACTCTCTTTTTTTCATCCTTAGTATCTGAATATGGCTTTTTATACAGAACTAGAAATTATTTATGATGTTGTTCTTTACTTGCGATGATTTGAAGCTTACGGATCTTATTTTGTGTTGACGATAGTAGTTCTTCTGATGGTTGAACAACGGTTCCTTTCTTATTATGATCAATAGTGAATCTATAGTTTTGAGGTCTTTGAGGTATTTGGTTAGATTAATCTTTTTCTGCACATTTCTCGGCTAATTTTGCGGCGAATTACGATTCTCTCGAGCAGGTTGCTGCCTTGGCACCGAATATTCCAGCTATGTACGAGCTACATTTTGCTGTACCGATGGCTGGTGCAGTTCTTTGCTCCCTCAACGTACGCCATGATGCGGCAATGGTTTCTACGCTGTTGAGCCATTCGGAAGCTAAAATCATTGTTGTAGATTACCAGTTTGAACATATTGTAACGGGAGCAATTAAAGCTATGTCCGAAAGGAGAGAAAAGATACCTCTTGTTGTCATTATTAATGAATATGATCAGCCACCTTCCCACATCGACAGAGAGGGCTCTGCTTCAGGATATCTAGAGTTTGAGAGCCTTTTAGAGTCTGGAAAACTCGATTTCAAGATCAGGCGGCCTAAAGATGAATTGGATCCAATTGCTCTTAATTATACTTCTGGCACAACATCAAGGCCAAAAGGTGTTATTTACTCCCATAGAGGTGCATATCTCAATGCTCTCTCTGCAGTTCTTCTGAATGATATGTGCTCACTCCCTGTGTATCTGTGGGTTGTTCCAATGTTCCACTGCAATGGATGGAGCTTAACTTGGGGCGTGGCTGCACAGAGCGGCACAAACATCTGCCAGAGAAACGCGACTGCTAAAGAAATTTTTGACAATATCTCTCTGCATAAGGTTACTCATATGGGCGGTGCACCTACTGTCTTAAACATGATTATCAATGCACCAACAAGCGAACAGAAGCCCCTTCCACGGAAGGTAACCATGATGACTGGTGGCGCTCCGCCGCCTTCCCATGTTCTTTTTAAGATGAGAGCAATGGGATTCCTGATTGTCCATGCATATGGTTTGACCGAAACTTATGGGCCAGCAACAGTTTGCTCTTGGAAACCAGAATGGGATTCACTCCCTCAAGATAAACAGGCAAAGCTAACTTCTCGCCAAGGATTGCAGCATGTGGGGCTAGAGGAAGTGGACATAAAGGATCCTGTCACCATGGAGAGTGCTCCAGCCGATGGAAAAACTATTGGTGAAGTTATGGTCAGAGGCAACACTGTGATGAGTGGATACTTAAAAGATCTCAAAGCCACACGGGAAGCCTTCAATGGCGGATGGTTTCGAAGTGGGGACTTGGGGGTGAGGCATCCTGATGGTTACATAGAACTGAAGGACCGTTCTAAGGACATAATCATTTCTGGGGGAGAGAATATTAGCTCGATTGAGGTGGAGTCTGTTCTTTTCAGCCATCCATCAGTTCTTGAAGCTGCTGTTGTGGGAAGACCTGATGACCACTGGGGTGAAACTCCATGTGCATTTGTGAAGCTCAAAGATGGGTGCAGTGCGAGTGAAGAAGATATTATAAAATTCTGCAGACAACACCTGCCCCACTACATGGCTCCGCGAAGTGTGGTGTTTAAAGATTTGCCAAAAACTTCGACAGGGAAAACTCAGAAGTTTATTCTCAAGGAGGAGGCCAAGGCCATGGGTAGCCTTCCAAAACAGACCAGCAAACTGTAATAATCGAGCCTCTGTTGGTATCAGTTGACATCTTCACTGATTAAGTGGCATTTAATGTTGTTGTACTTTCGGCTTTTACAGCTTCAAGCAGTCTCCCTTAGTTCTATTTATCGATCCAAGTCGTTGTAGTGGTGTGAATTGAATGGTACATGTTTATTATTTCCTATGTAACCTTTGTTTACATTTTTCTTACAAAATGTTTAAATCTATTTTAATCTCATGTTTGTTTAACAGGTTCAAAATTCAGTTAAAAATATTTTGTAGACAAGAGATTCCCATTCTCACTTTTACTTGTGATATCTTTGGTTTAAAAAAAAAAAAATTTACAAGTTTCTTGCTATCTAATAGATTAGTTTATAGATTTTCATTTTTTATTCATGGATATATTAACACAAAATTAAAAAAATTAGAGCTCCATTATACACGCAATTGAATTTCATATTTTATACTTATGATCTACTGAAAATTTTAACATTGAAAGATATTTTTAATAGCTTCAAAATTAAATAAATTTAGAGTTTATAGACTAAGTGTGCAATTTAACACATAAATGGGTGGATGGATAATAAACTGATGGCCTAATTTGTAATTATTTATTTATTTATTTTACATTCAAATTACCAAAACAAGTAATCATCTGGATAGAATATTTAATCGTGATTATTTTTTTCAAACAACTATAATTTCTTTCAATAGAAAAAAGAAAAAAAAAAAAAAACCCTATATTTGCACGAACAGTATTCGGCTGCAGTCCAAGACTTGATTTACATTTCTTTCAAGACTTGATTTTTGCACGAACTCATGGCCCTGTCCGTATTGCCACTGCACTCGAAATCTGGTCTTTTCTAAGCCTTTGTCGCCGCCTTTGCGGGGAAGACAATGCACAGGCAAGTAAAATTCTTCCCGGGTAACGATAGCAGATACAGATGCCTTAACCTCGTTTCTCCTCTGCATTTTTCTCAGGGCAAGGTTTCGTTTGGGATCGATAGCTGACTCGCTATACAGATTCAGGCCACACGAACATGTAAGTATCTTCAGTTCGGAAGTGTGGCTGGATTTTATAATTTTGAATTTGTTATCTTCAAAGAAGAAGAAAAGAAGTAGGAAGCTGACTTAAGGGGCCAGCTGGTTCATCTAGTGCATAATTTTTATTGTTAGAATTTCTAAACACGGCCATTGCGAACAATGAACTTATAATTGGTTTAGCATTTGTGCAAATTAGTCATTCTTGTATGCCTGTGGCCGCCCTAATGTAGTAGGGCAAATTAGTTGTCTCGTAAGATTAGTCAAGATGCACGTAAGATCAGTCAAGATGCACTCGCCTGAAAACTAGCCATCTAGGAATTCCCAGTGAATCTTGTGAGTTTTCATTTATTCTCCTTACTGCGATCGACAGGGGCGAAAACAGGATGCGAATAAGATGGTATTCTGTCGAGCTCTTCTCATCTCCCAAGGTAATTTATGGCAAATAAGTTGTTTGAACTTTGAATACGTCCTGCTTTGCTAAATGAGTGCATCAATTTCGTTTCTTTAGCGTGGTATGTTATATTGATCTTCTTACGTTGTCTGCAACTCGAAACTTTGAAAATAGTTTGTTATAGGCTATCTTTTCAGGTGGGACAGATCAAAATGGCAAAACCTTTTAAAAATCACCATCTCATGTGGAAAATGTTGACATATTAATGTTTCAGTGTAGGTATTGAATATTTGGGAAATGAAGCCGAGTCAACTAAGTTCATGCAGAGACAGATTGTCGATGCACTTCGAGTGGGCGATAGAAGTAGTGCTTCCAATCTGCTCATGGAACTTGGCCAGGAAAAACACTCTTTAACTGCAGATAATTTTGTTGGCATTTTGAGCTACTGTGCAAGATCACCTGATCCACTGGTAGTTCTTGCGTTCTTTATTATCCTCTTGAAGTTTAAAATAATAATGTTGAACTAGGAAACAACCTTTCTTCTAACTAATATTATATGTTTGTAACTTCGATCAGTTTCGATTTAGTCGTCACCTTTTATGGCTACAATTTTCACTCTCCTCGAGTAAGTAAAATGGATCGGGGTTGAAGTTTAAAATAATAATGTTGTTTGGTGCATCTATCTAAGAATGTAATGTGCTTCGGCATGCCTATATTTCACTTGCATATCTTATGCTAGTATGGGAAAAAAAGAATGATGATGACCTTATTATTTTCTAGCGACTGATGAGTGTGCTGAAGTCTAAGGCTGCATACATATTTATTTTTCTTGCAGTTTGTCATGGAAACTTGGAAAATAATGGAAGAAAGAGGAGTTTTTCTGGATAACACATGCACTTTACTTATGATAAAAGCACTCTGTAAGGGCGGTTACTTGGATGAGGTATAAACATGTTATACATAAACTGAGATTGTATGCAATATTTTGCCCTCACATCGAGTTGCACTATTAACAACAGTTTTCTCCTCTTGTAATAACATAGGCATTTGGTCTAATAAGTTTCCTGGCAGAAAGTCGTGTCATGTTTCCTGTTCTGCCTGTGTACAATCTTTTTTTGAGAGCCTGTGGCAAAAGGCAAAGTACGGTTCATGTTAGTCAATGTTTGGATATGATGGATCGCAGAATGGTCGGGAAGAATGAAGCTACATATTCTGAGCTACTCAAGGTTTGCAAGGAACCTGATTCCTTTTCATTTGTATAAGCTATATTTCAAAATAGTTTATTTCTTAGATTTCTTATGAACTGGCGATCATCATCAAGATACTTACAATTACTCTTATGCATTTTACTTCTACACCAAAATTGGATCGATTATAGGCATCTTAGTATCAATCTTTTCAGTAAAAATAAATTAAAATTTGATGTGGATTCGATTCTAAATTTCTAAATGTATACTCAACTGTCCATGCACTCTTGTTTAGTGTGATAAGAACATATTGATTCATAAAAAAGTATCTCTGCAGAATAAAAGGATCATGGGATTGATTCTCTGGTCATTGACCTCCTCTAAACAATGTCTCCTGTATCAATCGCATTATGCCTTTTGGCAGGAAAGTTTCTGCTATAAGGGTATTGTAACATCATATATGTACCTGTAATCCTTGTATTGCTGTTTTGAGAATGTATTTTTGATGTAGTGAATCTGAATTCTCTAATTTATTTATAGTGAATGAATACTAAGCTTTCTTTTCTCAATCAGGTTGCAGTTTGTCAGAAAAATTTGTCTTCTGTGCATGAAATTTGGACAGACTTTGTAAAAAATTACAGTCCAAGTGTTTTATCTCTAAGAAAGTTTATATGGTCTTATACAAGGCTGGGAGACCTAAAATCTGCATATACTGCACTGCAAAAGATGGTGGCTTTGGTTATTGGAGCCGCAGGACAAAAGTTACCCTCTTTAGAATTGGACATTCCTGTACCCTTAAGAACTGAATTCTATCATGAAAATTTTAATTTCGAGGAAAATGGACCTTCTACCGACGAGTTATACTGTAAGAAAATGGTCCCCTGCGAAGGTGACATAGGGCAATTTTCTGTTAATGGTATGAAGTGTGGAGAAGTTGAAAGTGGTCGATTAACTTTGCCGAGCAATTACAGAAGCAATTTTGTTATGAAGGTTTTGAGGTGGTCTTTCAATGATGTGATATATGCATGTGCGCTTACTAGGAACTGTGGTCTTGCAGAGCAGTTAATGCAACAGGTCTTATTTCGTTCTTTGAGATCATTTTTGTTTAATTATATAGCCAATGGTTACAATAGTTGCAACTAAATAAGATAATTTTTTCATAATTTTATCTCTTGTTACTGCCATAGTAGTTGCAATCTTAAATTGTTCATACTTTCTTGGTCTTGCTCATTACTGCATTATTAGTGAAATGATATTTTGTATTTGATTACTTGTACCTTATGTTCATATTTTTACACTTTATTTAGTTTAGCATTTCATGTGTACTGACGACACTAGGGTTCATTTCTTTGAAGATGCATGAACTGGGATTGCAACCTTCGTCCCACACATTTGATGGTTTTGTTAGATCAGTTGTTTCAGAGAGAGGTTTCAGTGATGGCATTAAAATAGTAAGTTACTTAAGCTTTGGTTAGATCTTGATTATCATTACAAGATTTCTTCTTCTTTTTAATGGAAATGTATTGTTTTTCTTTTAATTATGCGGCCAATGATGTATCGTTTCCCTCGACCCCAAAAAAACCCTCCTTTTCAGTTAAAAATAATGCAACAGAGGAAATTGAAGCCATATGATTCAACTCTTGCTGCTGTTTCGATAAGTTGTAGCAAGGCGCTAGAACTTGATTTGGCTGAGGCTCTACTCGAACAAATTTCAGCTTGTGTGTTCCCACACCCCTTCAATGCATTTCTTTCAGCATGTGACATGATGGTAAGTTAATTTTTTTCTCTTGATAAGAAACTGAGTTTTTATTGAGAAAAAGGAAGGAATTTATAAGTGCATACAAAAAACAAGCCCACAAATGGAAGCCTCAACTACAAGAAAGGACTCCAATCCAGAAGATGGATTGGAATGATGCCAAGCTGATAATTACAAAAAAGAAAAAAAAAAAAAAAAAAACGAAAGTCCTTAAGCGCGCATTAAATCACACCCTCCCACTCCCCCTCCAAGGTCCTCTCAACCCTCTAAAAGTTTTACCATTGCTCTCGAGCCACACTCCCCATAAGATAGTTCTGTAGCACTTGGTTGGATTAGTTGAGCCCAGCTCAGATTGTGTGATCCTTATTGCAGGATCAGCCAGAACGTGCCATGCGTA
The DNA here is from genome assembly GCF_057944985.1 of Cucurbita pepo subsp. pepo. Taxonomy (NCBI): domain Eukaryota; kingdom Viridiplantae; phylum Streptophyta; class Magnoliopsida; order Cucurbitales; family Cucurbitaceae; genus Cucurbita; species Cucurbita pepo. Next base: position 273,771 of record NC_141803.1, read on the forward strand.
TGTTGGCTAAAATGAAACAAATTGAGGTGCTTCCAGATGTGAAGACATATGAACTTTTATATTCATTATTTGGTAACGTGAATGCTCCATACGAGGAGGGCAACAGATTGTCACAGGTGGATGCTGCAAAAAGGATACGCATGATAGAGATGGATATGGAGAAACATGGGATCCAACACAGTCATTTCTCTATGATGAACTTGGTAAGACTCTCTCTCTCTTCCTTCCTACCAGAAAAAAAAAAAAAAAAAAAGCTTGCAGTTGTATATGCTCTTGTCTGCTAATGACCCACATCTGACTAGAGCACATTGCAGGACCCCATCTACTTTCCTCCCAAAATTTCAAGCTCTATTTGATTCTCGTTTCAAAGTCTCTTTCATTTTATATGTACACTACACCGTCGATATTGTTGGAAGAACATCTTCTCGGGATCCATGCAGATGTTCTTTGATGTGTATATATGCTCACGTTTCACTTCGAGAATTGTTTTACATGTAGGTAAAAGGTTTTGATAAATTAAGTTGGATCAATCTTATTTAGCACTAGAACATAGCAGGAAGAGCATTGGGCGCACAATTAAATTATTTTTATTTGTTACTATAGTTATAAAATCTTTCTACTTGAACCATATTAGCAAGTGGAAGAATCAAGTTCCCTCACTGCTTATGGCATTATTATTGTTTCTCTTTTTCCTTTGATTCATTTGTTCCCTTTAGTTGAAAGCTCTTGGTGCGGAGGGGATGACGAAGGAGCTTCTTCAGTATTTAAATGTGGCAGAGAACCTCTTCTATTACAATAACACTTGTCTGGGGACGCCTATTTACAACACAGCGTTGCATTTTTTAGTTGAATCCAAAGAGGTAAGCGCTTGTTGTCATTCCCTCTCTTCTGTTAAGCTATAGAGGACTTCCTCGTTTGTGTTTAACACTGTTCTATACTTTTGCAGATCCATATGGCAATAGAATTATTCAATAATATGAAGCATTCTGGTCTCTTTCCAGATGCTGCGACATTTGAGATGATGATCGACTGTTGCAGTGTTATCGGATGCTTGAAATCTGCGTTTGCTCTTCTCTCCCTGATGATTCGCTCCGGGTTTTGTCCTCAGATATTAACTTATACCAGTCTAGTAAAGGTATCCAATGAATTTATGATTGTTAGGCATGTACATTTACTCACTGCAAGTATACTCCTGAAGTATTCATCTTGATTTAACAGATCAAACATTGTGGACTATCAACTATATATTTTTGTTTTCAGATTTAGAGTTTGTAACTTTAAAAGTTGCTGATTCCATCTCATCATATTTTCTTTTAACTGTCCTTGAGTTTGGCCGATTTACATGCCATTGTACAGTTCGAAAGCTGTCCACGAACTTATTCTTGAACCCTGACACCCGACACCCATGGTTCATGTATATTTGCCAACACTAGTGAACAATCCTAATAGCTTGGTGATTGAACTCTCTGGAGGATGCACTATTAAAATTTTCCATAAGTTTCCATGTCAATCATCGCCAATTGATACTCTTTCCTCTTACCATTAATTTTTTCCTTTATCGTGTTATTCAATCATTCAAATTTAACGTTTGGATTATCCTGATGCAGATTGTGCTGGGATTTGAGAGATTTGATGATGCCTTGAATCTCTTAGATCAAGCCAGTTCAGAAGGGATTGAACTTGATGTAGTTATAATGAATACAATCGTGCAGAAAGCTTGTGAAAAGGTAACCCCCATGGCTTCATGTCATTAACTTGATAAGAACAACACTCTCAATGCACCCATGCATAATTCCAACAACTGTTTAAGCTCATCTTTCATTCTGGGTACTTTTTTTTTTTTTTTTGAAATGGATGTTAGGGAAGGATTGATGTGATTGAGTTTGTCGTTGAGAAGATGAAGCGCGAAAAGATCCAGCCCGACCCTTCAACGTGCCATAGTGTCTTCTCGGCATATGTGAGCCTTGGCTATCACAGCACCGCCATGGAAGCGCTGCAAGTACTGAGCATGCGTATGCTATGCAAAGAACACGACACTTCTCCAGTCGTTACAGAATATGTCGAAGACTTTGTGCTTGCAGAAGACTCCGAAGCGGAATCACGGATTTTGGAATTCTTCAAATGCTCTGAAGAGAGCCTAAGTTTTGCCCTTCTCAACTTGAGATGGTCTGCCATGCTGGGATATTCCCTTTGTTCTTCCCCTAATCAGAGTCCATGGGCAATGAGACTTGCAAGTTCCTATGATGATGGCTACACAGCCTAATAGATGAAAATGAAATCATTAAGAGTCTCTTTGTTCTAACGCTGAATATTTCGTTTTTTCAACATGGAATTAGAACAAGAGATCAAAACAATTGTTGTATTTTTACTTGGAGAGCGTCCAAATACAAATAAAGCACTTATTTTTGTTAATCAGTAGCCCTTTATTTAATGGGTACGTTATCTACTTGTCTAGCAATTTGAATTTGTTACTGATATTAAGACTAGAAGATTAGGTTGGCCTAGTTTAATCCTAATTTTGGCTATACAAGTAAACCAAAACGCCGTCGTACAGAAACTGAACTGGCCACATTTTGGTTGAAGCTTCAAACAAATTGTTATCGTAAAATTAAAATTTAAAAGAAAAAAAAAATTAAAAAAAAAAAAAAAAACAGAAAAGAATTTAAAAGTCGAAAATAGTTGAATCTGCAGAGTACGGAGAGAAGAAAAAGGAGTCACATGCAAATGGAAAGGAAGGGTAGAACTGGAAATACGCATTAAATAAATAAATAAATAAAAAGGTAGTGTCAGCAAAGGGACCAAGATGGGCCGGGCGGCCCACAACTCCCCGACGAATCGTTTGCGTTAGATAGACAGTAAGCTATATATTTTATTTCTCCGATTCCGTTGTCGTTATTGGAGACAGAGTGTCCTTTTTCAGGAAAAGAAAAAAGAAAAAGGAAAAAGGAAAAAAGATGAGGATTCTTCAGCCTATGCTGGAGCCGTAGCACACAGAGATCCATTTTCGTTTCATTTTTTTCTTTCCATTTTTCCCTGTTTCTTCTTCTGCCCATTTTCCTCCTTCCCAACCAGAGTGGAGGAGTGATTCAGAGAGACACAGGAGCTTCGGTGGTCACTGTCACCAGGAGCTATGGCTTTTCAGCGGCGGCGCAACCACTATTATCATCGGTTTAGATTCTTAATCCCATTCATTTTGGCCATTAGCGGTAGTCTGCTTCTCTTCTTTGCAGTTCTCTCTTTTCTCGCTCCTTCTCCCAATGATTCCGATCATTCCCGCCGCATTCCTCCGGTATATGTCACCTTCCACTTTGTATTTCTCGTGTTTTGATTGATTTTTTTTTTTTTTTCCGATTCTAATTGCTGATTCCCCCCCGCCCCCATGGAATAGGTTCAGTTCGATGCTGCTTCCGTCGAGGAGATTGGAGTTTCGCATTTTCGCGTTCCGGTTAGGGTTTTCCGGAATTTTCCACTTCAGTGTCTTTTACTGTTTATCCTAGTTGATGCTGAAGCTGACCGATCTTTGTTTATTGACGTGATTTTCTTGTTTTTGTAACCAGCGCAATGGAGCGAGATCCGCCCGTGATCTTTGGACTTCCAGAAATGCGAAGTTCTACTCTGGATGTACTAATGCTAGCAATAAGTTTCAGAGTATGTTTCTGTGGAATTCCAAGCTCCTCCCTGCCCTCTACACTGCTAATTAATACAAGTTTATGGTGCATTCAGACGTTAAGTTTCTTATCTGTTATGCAATTGGAAGGAACGAAGTTACCGTATTTTCTCCTGAAGATTTAGAGATAATTAGATCCCTACATTAATCTTGTCAATTTTTTTTTTTCTTTAGTTTTTTCTTCCTTTCATAATTTGATTAATCCTGAAAATAAAAAAGAAAGAAGTAGAGTTCATGTTAACCTTCGTTGTACTGAGCTCGCATCGTATATGATGTTCTTTTTTGTCTGAGAAGCAGAACTAATGTTTTCCCACATTGCTGCAGAGGCTAGTGCTATTACACACCCGAATCGTTATCTGCTGATCGCAACTAGTGGAGGTTTAAATCAGCAAAGAACTGGGGTAATGCCACGGGCTTGCATTTTTCTTGTTGACGATTTTGTATTGCGTTGCTATTCATTAGCCATAAAGATTGATCAAGAGGACCCCAATGAAACTGAATGTTATGTAAATGATAACAGAAAAAATGCGTTTGAATTTGATGTGTCGTGAGTGGTCATAATTTATGTTGAATAGAGCATGCGCAGGCTTTGCAGCTGTTGATTATTGGATTATTAGTTTGTATGCTTCCATAACTTTAACGCCCTCCTCTCAAATGCTCTCAGATAATTGTGTTATTGCCTGTCCTTTTGGTGCTAAAATTTAATTGATTTCTTTACTTCTATAGCTATTTTCAAACTGACTAAAGCTCCTAATGGCAGATAACAGATGCAGTTGTTGCTGCACGAATATTAAATGCTACCCTTGTTGTGCCTAAGCTTGATCAGAAGTCCTTTTGGAGGGACTCCAGGTTGGTTACGTTATATGAAATAAAGTCGACTTCTGCTTTTAGTTATCCTCGTTATATTATAAAAATGTGTTTGTTATTTCTCCACAGCAACTTTTCAGAGATCTTCGATGTTGATTGGTTTGTATCATTCCTTTCAAGAGATGTGAAAATCATTCATCAGCTACCAAAGAGGGGTGGGAAAACATGGAATACGCACTCAATGCGTGTCCCTAGGAAGTGTAGTGAAAGATGTTATCAGACCCGTGTATTACCTGTTCTTTTGAAAAGGCATGTAAGTTGTCCGTTCTCTGCAACCCATTTGCTTACGTAAACATGCAACCTTTCTTATTGTTCAGCTTCCAATTACCAGCACAAGCATAGAATTCTTATACTTGTTTCAATTGCATGCATTCGTTGGAAACTTTGTACAGTGGGCTATGTGCTCTTTTAAATGTATTCTTAATGTGTCAGGCTATTCAGCTCTCCAAGTTCGATTATAGACTAGCAAACAGGTTGGAGACAGATTTACAGAAACTGAGATGTAGAGTTAACTACCATGCCTTGAAATTCACAGACCCAATACAGAAAATGGGTGAAAACTTGGTCCAACGAATGCGAGCAAGAAGCAAGCATTACATTGCTTTGCATCTCAGGTATGTGATGATAAGCCTTTGGTCCTAAATTATTGTAGTTGTCGTTATGGAACTATTATTGATTAATTGCTCATCTTTTCTATTTATTGGTTAGTTTTTATAGCATACAGTTCCACAGGTGTATTGTTCTCAAATGATTCATTTAGTAAATGCACGCAGATTTTAATAATTCATCAGAAATTGCTTTGATGAGATGAAATACAAAATGCTTTTGTGCCAGTTTTCATCTCTCTTGGAAACACATTTAATTTTACTAAGATATTCACATGTTCTGTAGGTGTTTTTTACTGTCTCTTGTAGCTCACAATATAGAATCTGCAAACAAATAAATTTCATTGTCTGATTGAAGCTTCTAAATTCTAATATGCATATGGTGTCATAGAATAATAGTTTGTTTACTCTTGATTCCATGTCATGTAATGCATACCGAAGTTTATTGCAGAATTGGACATCAGTTGTGATTTGATCCAAACATTTGCGTATTACCATAGGTTTGAACCAGATATGCTAGCATTCTCAGGTTGCTATTATGGTGGAGGTGAAAAGGAAAGGGGAGAACTTGGAGCGATTCGAAGGCGATGGAAAACATTACATGTAAGACCTTATTTTTAATTATGTGAATCCATTCGTTTGAATTATGCACAGAAATTGCAATGCTTCTCACTACTATTTGCAAGTCCGTGAAACAAAATCAACTGGCCAAATGACTTTTGTGTTTGAATAATTATGGGGGAATAATTATTCCTTGTTTGGGGAATATGGTAAATAGCATAACAATTGTGAGCCGGGTCCTCTATAGTTCATGTGTAAGCAAAGATTTGTTTCAAACACCAGACGAGTTTATTTTCTTAGTGCTATTTCAAACATAATATGACAACCAGTAACATGTGTCTATGATCTGTTGTATAAAACTACTTTGAATTTATTTCAGCAAGCAAGCAATCCTGATAAAGAAAGGAGGCATGGAAAATGTCCACTGACTCCAGAAGAGGTTGGTTTGATGTTGAGAGCACTCGGATATGGGCAGGATGTTCATATCTATGTGGCATCTGGAGAAGTTTATGGAGGGGAAGAGACGCTAGCCCCTTTGAAAGCCCTTTTTCCTAATTTCCATTCGAAAGAGACCATAGCTTCCAAGGAGGAATTGGAGAAATTTTCTTCATATTCTTCTCGCATGGCTGCACTTGATTTCATTGTCTGCGATGAGAGCGATGTATTTGTCACAAACAATAATGGTAATATGGCAAGGATATTGGCTGGAAGAAGGTGCAGAATCTCTCTCTCTTACAAACAATAATGGTAATATGGCAAGGATATTGGCTGATGAATAATTTTTTAAAATTTCAATTCTATTTCAGAAGATACTTCGGACACAAGCCTACCATTCGTCCAAATGCCAAAAAGCTGTATAGGTTGTTCTTGAACAGAGCCAACATGACATGGAGAGCATTTTCCTCCAGGGTTAGAACTTATCAGAGAGGCTTCATGGGGGAGCCAAATGAGGTGAGGCCAGGCAGGGGTGAATTTCATGAAAACCCATCGCCTTGTATTTGTGCAGATACGAAGCCTCGTCCGAATTCTGACTCGGGAACCAGAACATATGGTAAGGGTGATATTATTACACAAAGGAGAGATGAGCCTGCGACGATAGACGACCAAAATAATGATTATGAGCCAGAACGGGGCGACTCAGATGAAGAGGAAGAACCAGCTGACTTTCAAGATAAAGGTCCGTTCAACGCAACAAGTTTGGATTATGATGCAAATAACTCTGAGGAGCCTGAATTGGAAGAGATGCTCTCCGACTAAACAAAGCTGTTTGCTGATCCTTACTCATGTTAGTTCTTTACTAAACCCTTCACTCACAAACAAACTTTGCACCCCCAACCTTGAAACGAATCGAGAGTGAGATCCCGATAGAACATTTTTGATTCAACAAAACCTGTTGATTTTGGTACGTGTGTCATCCTGTATATAACACCCCATCCCCATCCCCATCCCCATCCCCATCCCCATCCCCATCCAGAGCCAAGAAAACAGTGTCCCATGTTTTGAAAAATCATTACACGTTCTTTTCGGCCGCGTTTTTTGAACAGTCAGATCTCGCCTCATGAATTTGAGTATCTCAGCAAAGTGTTATGGAGGGCTTTTGCAATCAAGGTTGGTGGGTGGGTTATGTAGGTAGGAGGAGGCTAAGAGGGGAGGAGCTTGCAGAAAGCAGAGAAATTCGTTGCCGTTGTCAGGTTCTTCTGAGGTAGGGCTTTGAAACCTTGCCTGTACATTTATTCAGTGATATTCTCAAGTGATTTTGCCGTGTGAATTTGGAAATTAGGCTTTGTGTGCGTTCTCTTCATTTTGTAGGGATGGGTTTCTAGTTTGAATACAATTATTACCCCTTCAAATTTTGCGCTACCTTCTAGTCTCTCGTAGATTATTGATTAGCCCTTCCAGCAAATTTTTCTACTTATTTTTCTACCATTAAATAATGATAGATAATTTACTCCATTTGAGGGCTCTGTGTTGGCCTTTATCTTAGTTGTGCTCACCACATTTTGCACCTTTTTCACTATAATTTAAATTTTTTATATGTTTTAGTTATGCGACGGAGTTCTGAATTATACTCGTTTTACTCTCAAAATTGGTTGATGAATGTCTGATTGATTTTTCTTTTTTGATTGACTGAATTATACTTGTTCTATATGAATTTTCTACACCAAATAAAAGGTTACATTTCGTACATGAATTTCCTCTTTTATTATTATTATTATACTTGTTCTATATGAATTTTCTACACCAAATAAAAGGTTACATTTCGTACATGAATTTCCTCTTTTATTATTATTATTATACTTGTTCTATATGAATTTTCTACACCAAATAAAAGGTTACATTTCGTACATGAATTTCCTCTTTTATTATTATTATTATACTTGTTCTATATGAATTTTCTACACCAAATAAAAGGTTACATTTCGTACATGAATTTCCTCTTTTATTATTATTATTATACTTGTTCTATATGAATTTTCTACACCAAATAAAAGGTTACATTTCGTACATGAATTTCCTCTTTTATTATTATTATTATACTTGTTCTATATGAATTTTCTACACCAAATAAAAGGTTACATTTCGTACATGAATTTCCTCTTTTATTATTATTATTATACTTGTTCTATATGAATTTTCTACACCAAATAAAAGGTTACATTTCGTACATGAATTTCCTCTTTTATTATTATTATTATACTTGTTCTATATGAATTTTCTACACCAAATAAAAGGTTACATTTCGTACATGAATTTCCTCTTTTATTATTATTATTATACTTGTTCTATATGAATTTTCTACACCAAATAAAAGGTTACATTTCGTACATGAATTTCCTCTTTTATTATTATTATTATACTTGTTCTATATGAATTTTCTACACCAAATAAAAGGTTACATTTCGTACATGAATTTCCTCTTTTATTATTATTATTATACTTGTTCTATATGAATTTTCTACACCAAATAAAAGGTTACATTTCGTACATGAATTTCCTCTTTTATTATTATTATTATACTTGTTCTATATGAATTTTCTACACCAAATAAAAGGTTACATTTCGTACATGAATTTCCTCTTTTATTATTATTATTATACTTGTTCTATATGAATTTTCTACACCAAATAAAAGGTTACATTTCGTACATGAATTTCCTCTTTTATTATTATTATTATACTTGTTCTATATGAATTTTCTACACCAAATAAAAGGTTACATTTCGTACATGAATTTCCTCTTTTATTATTATTATTATACTTGTTCTATATGAATTTTCTACACCAAATAAAAGGTTACATTTCGTACATGAATTTCCTCTTTTATTATTATTATTATACTTGTTCTATATGAATTTTCTACACCAAATAAAAGGTTACATTTCGTACATGAATTTCCTCTTTTATTATTATTATTATGTCAATTTCAAGCACAACCGAAGACTATTGTAAGCCCTTTTCTTTTCTTTTTCCTTCTTTTAAAGTAAAATTATTGCTGAGTGGAGAATCCAATTATAGTAGTACCGTTATTAAGGATGTTTACTAAATTAAAATCTAACTATCACCGGTTGGTAAAATACCATATTTGCCCTTCAAAGTACTCGGAAACGCATTATTGAGAGGAAAAAAGAAAACAGATTACAACATTCGAACTACCTTTCGCCATTATTAAACACACATACAAAAGGCAATCGGCAGCCACGAACCTTGCAGGCTACTGGAAATACGATTGCCCGGTGATGTCGATGTCTCTATCGCCAGATGACGGCGGGGGCGCGTGCTTCGGCTTCATTCCCGATTCTACAGGCCCGTCGGCGCTCTGTGTGTCGCTCGCGGGCTTCTTCTGTAGGCTTTGCTGTTGGCCTTCCTCGGCACCGTACATTCCTCCGCCGTAAGCACTTTCCGTCAATGGCTGCATCGGGGATATATAGTGCGGTGGTTCTTGCTCTAGCTTCTTCGTTTCTTCTCGCCTCTGCTGCTCCCTCTCCATCTCCACCTTCTGGTTAGTCTCCATTTTTCTGCACTGATCCAAATTCCTATTGCCCTAAATCGTTTCCCCCTTTTTTCTTTTTTTAGACATCGGGGTTTAATATGAAACCACGTGTCCACATGATTTTCATGGCCGTTTTATGAATCGCCACCGCATTGCATTCCACTCGCCTGCCACGTGTGTCTGTCTAATTCTTTCTTTGGGCTGGGCTATAATTTCATGGGCCTAAACTTTTGCGTATCGGATTGATCTTTAAGGCCCATTAGATTACTACATTGGGCCGAGGCCGAAGACGAAACGTTTATTTTGTTTTGTTTTGTTTTTTTTTTTTTTTTAAAGGTGTTTTAGGAAAGGGAAAGGACATTGAAAAGGGGGAATGGATCTAAGCCGCCCCTTTCAATGCATTCAACCAGTCCTTAGTGATGCATTTCATTAACAAATTGTTCTGTTTTTTTTCTGTTTTTTTTTTTTTTTCAAAAATAATTTTTTAAAGTTTCATTATAGTCACGTTTTGCTGGCCACGTCTAGTTATTAGATTCCTTTGTTTCGTGGTGCCTCATTATTGACTCAACTTTTCATTAATGTTCTTCCAAACTCCATTCTACATTTGACTACCTCAACTCCCCTTGACCCAACCTATAAACATTGGCCTCTTAGATAATACCAATTTTTTTCAAAAAAAGCTTAAAGAAGGAACCCATTAAAGCAAAATCTCGTGAAGCTCTTAGAGAGAAAGTTAAATAAAATAGTATTTGCTACTGGTAGATTTGGGCATACTTCAACTTAAATGATACTAATCAAAGTAACGAGATACACTTATTAAAATGATATTAAAAAAAACAGAAATTGATTAGAAACTTGTGAAAGAACATTCTGAAAATTACATAAATCAAACTTACAATTGAAGCTGGATTATAAGAAAAGTAGACATAAGGAATAAGAAGGAATAAAGTGAAATAAATAGCATAATTAATTTTGACTGGAAAAAGCGAAGCGATGATGGGCTATGAGTCCAATTGAGTCCCCAATATTGATTCCGAATTAATTTGACTTTAGGAATCCGAACATTTTTGTTATTTTGTTTGGGACAACGGACAACTAATTCCAACCCTCTCTGTCTTGTCCCTGTATCCAATCACTCCCTCACCCTTAATTAAACCCTATTTCCAACTTCTTAATCATAATTAAATTAACTTCAAATACCTCCGAAGATCCGAAATTTTGGGGATTTCATATATTATTCTTATTATTATTTTCTTTAATACATGTAATATCTGACCATTTGCTAACTGGGATTCAACGGTGGGATTCAAATACCTCCACGTGGATTTATGACTGGTTAAGTTAGAGCTTCCATAATTAATAAAAATTAATTTAAAGTATGTATAGATTCCATGTTTATAATTTAATGGTTCAGATTCTAAGCTCAAAGAAGAATGAGAAGTCCCATCACATCTAAATGTAATTTTTTTTTTTTTTTTTTTTTTTTTATATAATAATGAATCTTTGAATGGTTGGTTCAATTATAATTCTCTAGCTGCCTAAGATATAGAGTTCTATATATGGAATAAATAACAAATACATAAATTACCAATTTGACCTTTACAGCTTATTAAACATCTTAATTCTCTAGGTGCATAATTTTTTTATTTTTTTTTTCATTATTGCATTATTGAAATTCATGGGTTCATTTTAATAGTTCCTTAACTTAAATGTCAATATCGAATCATAGACATCTTACATAAATTTTAAGATGTTCATTTAATGTAAGTGTATAGATTGTCGCAACTATCAAATTAGTTGTAACAATCCGAGCTCACATGATAATAGTGTTTTACAACGTACCCTTATATTATAAGGAACCAATATAATATCTCCCAACTCATTCTCCTTGGAGGTAGCATCAAGGTCATTTGTAATAGCTCAAGCCCACCGTTAATAAATTTTGTCTGCTTTAGCTCGTTACGTATCATTGTAAGCTTCATGATTTTAATACGTGTCTATTAAAAAGAGGTTTCCACATCCTTACAAGAAATGTCTCGTTTCTCTGTCTAATTAAGGTGGGTTCTTGTATTAGTACATATTATTTTTTTAAAATTAGTTATTGAAAATATATAATTAAGAAATTACATATTTCAAGTGTTCATTAACATCTTCATTATCTTCATATAAGTGTATAGAATTATATTGTAGGAATTTTTAATCCTAAAAAGTAGTATTTTTTTTCTATCTAATATTGTTGGTGTGATCATCATGCTCAAAGTTATATTATTAATTTGTTAAAATAATTTATCCAAAAAAAAAAGAAAAGAAAAAAAGAAACGACCGTGAAACTTCAGTGGGATAAAAAAATAAATAAAAGCTGAAGGAGTGGAATTTAATCCTATTAAATATTTGTGATGAGATTTTGATCATTAAGTTTGTTAATTAAACTAATTAATATCTTATTATTGCTTAGAACTAAAAAGATTAAAACCAATGCAAGGCAGCGCGTATGTGGGCCCCGCAAATTAACTGCTCCAGAGTGTCGAGCCACGTGGTGTCCCCTCCCCACGAGGACTGTGTAGAACACAACCGCCTCCGTGTACCCACATCATTGGCAGCCCCGTGGCTTTCATTTTCATGTTCTACTTATTCGCGGATCCTGTACTCCTCTTCCACACCATTAGGATAAATACACCGCCTTTTACGGTTACTACTTTTCTATAAACCTTTTTAGTGCCAAATATATTTTATTTTAAATTATAGACTTAAAAGAGTTTCCCATTTTCTTATTATACCTTTCAAAAAATTTATATATAAACAATTTCATTTTTTTTTTTCTTAATCGATGAATCGATCTTATATGGGGTGGAGAGGAGAACTAAGTATTCTTTGTAAGAGTATGAAAACTTCTTCCTAGTAGACACGTTTTAAAACCGTGAGACTGACACCGATACAAAAATGGTATCAAAGCTAGACATAAGGCAGTGTGTCATGGAGAGAAGAACATCTCCTTAGTAAACGCGTGGGGAAAACAGGTAAAGAAATTATTGGAGAAAATTGAAAGTTAATTTTATATTTTAAAAAATAAATATGTAAAGCAATTTTAAACGTAGGGAAAGACCTGAGCAAAAAAAGCAGTCATGTTGTTCATTTTTGCTTCCTCACTCTCTCTCTGCCCTCAAATTCCGCGCTATTCTCCGCTCCCCTTTAAATACTTCAAAATTCCCTTCCCATCTTCCTCACCACTAACTCCCAAATTCCCCATATCTTCTTCCCGCTCTCACCGCATCGTTAAAATCACAGCCATGGTCGGTGTTTTCCGGCGATCCTTCTCTTTTCCGAACAAGACTCAGCCCAAGCCCGCCCTCTCTCATCACGTCCGTTCCATCAGTCTTCCCTCCAGACCCCACCCCTTGATTTTCCAACTCAAGGACGAGATCGCCAATCTCCGTTCCTGGTCGCTCAGTTCCGAGTCCCGTACCGCCGCCTGGATCTGCGACGGCTTGAACCGCCTCAAAACCGTACACAACCATCTCGACGACATTCTCAACCTCCCTCAGACTCAAGAATCTCTCCGCCACCAGCCGCACTGGATGGATAAGCTTCTCGAACATTTCTTACGCTTCGTCGACGTTTATGGAATCTTCCAGACTTTGATTCTCTCGCTCAAAGAAGAGCACTCCGCCGCGCAGGTCGCGATGAGGAGAAAAGACGAAGAGAAGATCGCGTTATATGTTAAATCTAGGAAGAGGTTAGCTAGGCAAATGGCGAAACTAGTTTCGACCGTACAGAAGAAAACCAAAACGGCCGAGCAAGGCAACATCACCACCGATCTTGCCGCCGCGATCGAAGAAGTCATCGGAGTGACGATGGCGGTTTCTCTGGCGCTGTTCAACGGAATCGCAGAATCATTCAGGACAAGGAAGCCATGGGCGTGGACAGGATTTGATCAGGTATCATCGAAGAAGGGGAAAAAATCGGCGGAAGAGGAGAAGGGGATTCGAGAGTTCAGAGAAATTGGATCTGAGAATTTGAGAGAATTGAAGAAGAAAGGGAAAGAGGAGACGAAAAGGACGATGAAGAAGATGCGAGATTTGGAGGATTGGATTGGAGACATTGAAACTCAAAGCCAGAAGGTTTTCAGAAGTTTGATCAGCGCCAGAGTTTCGTTGCTAAACGCTCTGTCTCAGCAACAGATATTACAAAAATAGATGCAATTATTTTTTACACCAAATTACTATACTAATTAACTAAATATATGTACATGATTCACATATTTTGATCCCTTTTGTGAAGGAAAAAAAAAAAAAAATGGGGAGTTGAATCATTTAGAGAAAAATACAATTAATTATAATGTGTGCGTAATGTGTAGATGAACTGGTTTTTATGATATATTGATGACATGATCTTCGGAATGTGCGCAGAAGATTGCGAGTCCATGATCATTCTATTGTTGGATGTGATGATTTTTTTATTTTAATGTTGAATTTCAAAATTAATGTTTCTAAATATACAAAATTTAGGTGCTAGTTGTCATGGTAATGCTTCTCCAAAATGTATTGCTTGTGACTGTCTAGGACTTGTTGTTTATGTTCATATACTCCTTCCAAACCCCTTTTCATAGCTCTTATGTTAGGTAGATCTTTATTATTTTTTAGTGTGTCAATATAATAGTATATGATTAGTCACCAAAATCATGTCTGCACTCGCTAAAACTAAAATGCTTCCAAATGTATTATACAGGGATGTGACTAGTTGTCAATTCTACTACCAGGGTTATATGCTATAAGAGTCGTTGTTACTTGTTTTTAGCTCAATGTGGCTCAAGGCTAACTTTTTTGCTAGCCTAAACAAGTGCCACAAAATCTAAATTTATCTTCTTACGATTTATATTAACTTAAGGCTCGAGGAGGAAAATTGGACTAAATGCAACTCAAATTGTACCTTGAACATGATTTTTCATTTACTAGAAAATTTGAAAATCCAAATTTATTTCAAAATATTACCTTATAATGTAAAAAAGCCTTAGTTTTAGGCTTTTTTTGGTTTAGGCTAAGGGCCACACGCGGACGACTTCTCCACTCTTATAGGTCAAGCTATGTGCATAATTCATTAATTAAGTTACAAAATTCCAATATGAGTTCTTTTATAATTATTTTTGGATATGATTATATAAAATATATATTTTGTTGGACGTGACCTTCTGGAAGAACATGAGATGTTTTGAATTGGACCCTTCAAAAAAGAAAACCAGACACTGCTATTGTCAAAAACATCCAAATTTTCAATAAATTAAACTCATAAATTGTTATTATTACTTTTTGTAGCTAAACATTAATTTTTATTTGAGCATTTTTTTTTAAATTGTATTCTTATTACTTAAAATGTTCTAACTTTGACTTTTTCAAGAGAATTGACTTGAATTTAAATGAAAATTAGGCTATATAAAACTTATAAATATATGCTAAAAATTTAATTCAATTAATAATTAAGATGCTAATAAATATGATTAATCACAAAATTCAGCAATACAAAAATCTAGATTAATAAGTCAAACATACACAATCATTTTTATAAGTACAATAATACCATCTAGAATATGGTATTAATTCACTTGGGAGATTAAGATTAAATTGCCATTATAATATTATATGTTTAAAATAGTTTACAATAAAAATAATAAAAAAATACTGAATTAAGTTATATTTTGGGGAAACCTTTTTTTTTTTTTTTAATTTTATTATTGAATGATAATAAATTGAAAATTGAAAATAATGACTAATATTTTATAATGTAAATTTAAGAACTAAAATTGTGTATTAAAAAAGAATCCAAAGAACTAAAAGAAAAAAAAATTGTATTAAAATATTAATGAGGAATTTAAAAGATTAAGGAAGTAAAATAAAATATTTGAATAAATAAAAAAAGAGAATATAAATTTCAGGTTGTGGCGCGAGAAATGAAAGGGAAGTTATAAGTTATAACAAATGTTTGCATTATTATCTCTTACGACAACTCATTTGCAGAAGAAACCAGAAAGACGAAGCCCCTGTTATCTGCTGGAGAGGAAAAACTGAAACTCAATCGGGCACCGAGGAGACAACGGCGGCAATGAGAAGGAGAAATGGAAGCTGCAACCTCGCTACGTTTCTCTATTATTCTCACAATCCAACGATCCGCATTTCGTAGAGTTTACATTTCAGGCAGCTCTCTGATACATATCTCTTCCCGCTTCAGCGTTTTTGTTTCTTTGATTCAAATTCGAGTTTCAATTCCAGGATAGGAGTTGAATCGATTGAGTTATGGGCTGCTGCCAATCGTCGTTACTTCAACTGAAAAAACCTTCAGCCGATGTTAATGAACAAAACAATCCTCAAGGCCAGAAGAATCACCACCATCAGAATGGAGAAGAAGCCCCGCCGGCTGATGAATGCGTTGAGTTTTCTTTCGCCGACCTCAAGGCGGCGACGAACAACTTCTTCTCCGAATACATTGTATCGGAAAGCAGTGATAAATCGCCCAATGTCGTTTACAAGGGATGTCTTCAGAAAGAGAACAATCGACGCTGTATTGCAGTTAAAAAATTTACCAAAGCTGCGTGGCCGGACCGCAAACAGTTCGCCGTACACACTCGTGTTCATTTTTCTCAATTTCTCGGATTCTGATTGTCACCATTGCCTTCCCTTGCCATTAATTGTTATTCGCTTATGTTGTTGGTGTTGAATTCTTATTCAGGAGGAAGCCTCTGGTGTGGGGAAATTGAGAAACGAAAGACTTGCCAATTTAATCGGCTACTGCTGCGAGGGCGACGAAAGGCTGCTTGTTGCGGAGTATATGCCCAATTGCACCCTCGCAAAGCATTTGTTCCACTGTAAGTCTCTTGAATCCATTCTTGATTGATAATTCTGGAATTTATCATATCAAACCAGTATTCTTCTTCTTCGTCGTCGTTCTATGGTTCTATTGTAAGGTTTAGATGTTCAATCTGCCTACGGACGATGTAGAATCGCGAACTGCCATAATTTTTCTTTTTACAAGTTTATGATCTGCGTCTTCCCTGGAGACGAAGCTATCGATGATGCATTATACTTCCAATCTGTTGATTCCGTATTTTTGCTTATTCTTACTTTTGCTGTGTTCTTATTTTCTTGAAAACTTGAATGAGTAAAACAATGAGTGAGATCATGCACATCAATCCATACAAATTGGACATCTGGTGCATTTTTTTTGTTTAGACTAAAACGTAATCGGTTATACAATTTCGTTGACAGGGGAGAAACAAACCATTGAGTGGGCAATGCGTTTAAGAGTTTCTCTATACATCGCTGAAGCATTACAATATTGTTGTCAGGAAAAACGTCCATTATACCACGACTTGAATGCAGACAGGGTTCTATTTGACGAGGTGCTTTAACGATCAACAAACCCCCCTTCCCCTTTTTTTTCGCTAGAAAGAAAACGAGAATAATTTCCTTGATATTTGTGATAAGAATTGCGAGAAAACTTGTGGCTTTCCTTTTCAAATGCCCTTTTTTCTAATTTTTATGAGGACGATAGATTTTTTATTTTGAAACAGCCACATTGAAGCGTTCTCGTTAAAAGAAAATTTTCCACTCAAAAGGATCCTTCGCATCATATTGTATTAATGTGGCTAGAGATTTTGCAGAATGGCGATCCTCGGCTATCATGTTTTGGATTGATGAAAAACAGCATGGACGGAAAAAGTTACAGCACCAATTTAGCTTATACACCTCCAGAGTATTTAAGAGATGGTACTTGAACATCATCCGCTTTTTATTATCAAACTTAATTAGTCATTTCTTTCTTCTACCATTTACAAAAGGAGCATAGATCTGTTGGTTATCCATACGAAATTGTATATTAGAATTTTATAGCCTTCAGTTATCTGATTATTCATCGAATCTCCCTTAACGGAAAGTCCAACTCCAGATTGATCAAATGTTAAAGACTTGTTATAGAACACTTGATCACCAGTAGGATCCGTACGAATCTTAGTTATGAAGGAAAAGAGAACGAGCATTAGGATCCTTATGAATGTCTCTTGGATATTACACCAAGAACTTAACCGTATTGTTCTCTTCCACTTGTTGATTGTATCACTGTCATAATTGGCTGCTTTTTTCAGGAACTGTAATTCCTGAAAGCGTTATGTATAGCTTTGGGACTATCCTCTTAGACCTTCTCAGTGGAAAGCATGTCCCTCCGAATCAAGTAAGTACTTTATAGTTTTTACCAATGTCTAATTTAGGGTCATGAAACAGAAACATATTAATGCCGATGTTTAATTTTATTAAAGAAGATGGGTTTCTTCTGTTTTTTTCTTTTCCATTTATTTCCTCGACTTCCATGCAGGCACTTGATATGATTGGAGGTAAGAACATTACGCTCTTGATGGATTCACATTTAGATGGCAAATTTTCAACTGAAGAGGCGACTTTAGTATTTGAGCTTGCGTCACAGTGCTTGCAATATGAACCTAGGAATCGACCAAGTATTAGAGAACTTGTAGCAGCACTCACCCCTCTCCAAAATAACTCTGATGTGAGCGGTTTTTATTTATTCATATATATATATATATATATATTGTGGACCTCTTGTGGTGCTTTTCTTTTCGAAGAGATACTTCAGTCAAATTTATTCAGTACTTTTAACTTCTAATGTGATAAATTCTTGCTTATAGATTCCATCATATGAAATGCTGGGTATCCCAAAGCACGAGGAAATACCTTTGGCGCCACAACTGCCTCTCTCTGTAATGGGCGATGCTTGTTCTCGAGTGGACCTAACAGCCATTCATCAGCTTTTGCTCGTGTCACATTATAAGGATGATGATGGATCCTGCGAAGTAAACCATCTCTGCTACTGAAACTCAATTCTATAGTTTCATTTCTTGGAAGTTTTTTCCCCTGTTAGATTGTTGATCCTTATCAAATGCTAAAACTTCATCTCCAACTGGATTTATGCAGCTGTCCTTCCAAGAATGGACTCAACAGATTCGAGATATGTTGGAGGCACGTAAGCGAGGCGACATGGCATTTCGAGATAAAGATTTTATAGAGGCAATAGACGGCTATACTACGGTAAGCAGCTATATTCCTTGATGATGTATATGAACTTTGAGATTAACATCCTCCACCAAACCTGAAAATACACAACTTCTGGATCGTTAAGCTGAGTTGCTCTATGCTGAAGATTGACGTATTATTTATGGCATCATGTGCAGTTCATTGACGTAGGAAATATAGTATCTCCAACAGTCTACGCACGAAGAAGTATTTGTTATCTGCTGTGTGATAAACCAGATGCAGCACTTAGAGATGCCATGCAAGCACAATTGGCTCACCCTGAGTGGCCGACTGCATTTTACTTGCAGGCCGTTGCCCTTGTTAAGCTCGGAATGCACAAGGATGCAGCTGACATGTTGAATGAGGCATCAACATTAGAGAAGAAAAGGCATAATAGAGGTAGCAGAGGGTATTGAGAATTCAGTTCTCTCAAACTCTTTGGTGCATTTTTTGCCTACCATGGGATTGTAAGTTATCAATCAAGTGGTATGCACTTTTGTGAAATAATTAGTTGATTCGGCTTTGTGTATTGAACATATATAATACAATTCCATGTCAATATGCTTCTCTATGCAACAAATAACTCGGCTTTTCCATCAATGAAGAGGCTCATGAACTCTTCCCCGTCCACGGTTTCCTTCTCGATAAGGAGTTGTGCAAGCTTGTGCAGAATGTCGATGTGGGTCGTGATTATCTGCTTAGCCCTTGAATATGCCTCCTCTACTAACTCCCTAACCTCTGCATCCACAACATCTGCAGTTGCCATGGAGTAATCTTTCTGGGATGACATCTGCAAGTTCCCAAACATTAATTATAATTAGAACTCGCTCTAAATAAACAGGATTTTGTGTAATAAGTTTTTGATATTTAGCGCCTTGAAAAAATAATCGCGGAAATCCAAACATTTATCTATCCATCCATAAGGTAGATCAGTCACGTTATTACGTTATTTGTGCATACCTGTTGACCTAAGAAGGGATTTCCGCCTGATCCACCAATTGCAATTTGTCCGATCTTTTTACTGAATCCAAACCTCTCAACCATTTGTCTTGCAACACGAGAAACTTGCATAAAGTCGTTCGATGCGCCCGTTGTGACGTTGTCTTCTCCAAATATCACCTCCTCAGCCACCCTGCATTGGCCATTAAATGCAAATTGAATAACATATAAGCCCTATAACTCAACTCTAAGAACATTTTTCATTATTTCAAAAGGTCAGGTTGCCGTATAGAATGACCACAGCGATACTCGTAAAATTTGTCGTGAAGGATCGTCAAGCAGTATGGCCAGACAATCAAAACATTAGGGTCATCGCAAAGATGAAGTTTGAATAATGTATACCTTCCTCCAAGGGCAACAGCCATCTGATTCTCCAGGTAGCTTCTGCTGTACAATCCAGATTCGAGCCTCTCTTCGCTTGGAGCGAAAAAGGTAAGTCCACCAGCTTGGCCACGGGGAATGATCGATATCTTCGCCACAGGATCGTATTCTGGCATCAAAGCTCCAACAAGAGCGTGCCCGGCCTCTGCATTTGGAAAAGAAATGAGCTGTTAATAGAATTGCAAAACTAGACAATGACAGTCATATTGGCATATACCATGGTATGCAACTAATTTCTTCTTCTCATCCGAGACGACAGCGTTCTTCTTTTCCGGCCCTGCAATTATCCTCTCAAGAGCATCTGATATCTCATCTTTGCTAATTTCCTTGAGATCACGCCGGGCTGCAAGAATGGCTGCTTCATTCATCAAGTTCTGCAAATCAGCTCCAGTGAAACCAGGGGTTCTCCTTGCTATCTTTTCGAAGTCAACATCTTTAGCAAGTGCCTTCCCTCTTGAGTGCACCTACAAGACATCAGTGTATCATATAAAGAAAGAATACAGAGAACTTAGAACATTAACAAAAAGAAAAAAATGCAACAGATGTTCCAAACTACAACACTACAAAAACACATAGAAAAACAAAAACGAAAATGAGCGTCTTTTGTAACAGCCCATCCTTTCTAACTGCCCAAGCCCACCGGTAGCAAATATTATCCTTTCAATGTTTTAAAACCGTGAAGCTGATGACGATACGTAACGGGAAAAAGCGGACATCATCTGCTAGTGGTGGGGTTCTAAGGTTGATAGACCACTTAAAATCAAGTGTAACAACAGCCTAAGTGCCTTGATCAAACCAAGAATCCATTACAATTTCACTGATCTTGAGACAATAAGAGTTTCCAATGCACTGACCTGAAGAATCCTGACTCTCCCAGCAACATCAGGACGGTCGACGGTAACTTGTCTATCAAACCTTCCGGGCCTGAGCAAAGCAGAATCAAGAACATCTGGTCTGTTTGTAGCAGCCAATACAATCACACCAGAATTACCGGAGAACCCATCCATCTCAGTCAATAGCTGATTGATTGTTTGCTCTCTCTCATCGTTCCCACCTCCAAGACCAGCCCCTCTCTGTCTCCCCACAGCATCAATCTCATCAATGAACACAATGCAAGGAGCTTTGGACTTGGCCTTGTCGAACAAGTCCCGCACTCTCGAAGCACCCACACCAACAAACAGTTCTACAAATTCTGAGGCAGCACACGAGAAGAATGGCACGCCAGCTTCACCAGCCACGGCCCGCGCCAGAAGAGTTTTTCCCGTACCGGGCGGCCCAACAAGGAGGCACCCTTTTGGGATTTTAGCTCCAAGAGCTGTGTACTTGTCTGGGTTTTTCAAGAAATCAACCACTTCCTGCAATTCAAGCTTGGCTTGGTCAGCTCCAGCTACATCGGCAAAAGTCACGCCAGTTTCAGGCACTTCTTGGAACTTGGATTTTGATCTTCCAAAATCCATCGGCCCACCTAATCCACCGGGGCCGCCGGGGCCACCCTGAGAACGGCGGAAGAGGAGGAACAATCCAGCAAAGGCCAAAACGGGGAACAACAAATTACCAATGAAATTGAACAATCCATTTCCAGCGTCGCCTTCAGACACCGAAATATCAACACCGTTCATGGCAAGAATGTCGATAAGATCAGGGTCATTGGGGACTATCACAGTGGCACGACGGCCATCGATGGCAGTAAGCTGAAGCGCAGAGCCGTCTTTACTAAACCTAACTCGTTCCACCTTCCCCTTCTTCACCGCATTCAGGAATTCACTGTATCGCCATTGGCTACCTTCGGGAAGGTCCGAAACCGATTGAGATTGGGGTTTCGGAGCAGTGAGAAGGAGATTCTGAGAGAAGGGCGAGGAAGTTGAAGTGCTGGGACTCGCCGCTTGAGCTTCGATTACCGGAGGAGGCGGCGGAGGAGGGGTAGGATCGTCCACGGCTAGAGCTTGTGGCGCAATCGAAGAGAAGATTAGAGCAGCCAAAGTAGCTCGCGATGGAATAGACTTGAAGTGTTCAAAATTGGGTTTCTCACTAAGAGCGCTTCGCGTAAGAACAAGCTTCCTCCTCGAAATGAAAGGCAAACGCGTCGCCGATCTGGTGGTTTTGGGTGTCGGAGGAGAGATTAAGGTGTTAGTTCCGAAGAAGGTTGAAGATAGAAGAGGATTAGTGGCGGAGGAAGCCATAACTCCGACGAAATTTCAGCCGATTGCTTCAATTAAATCTGGTAAATAAAGAGAAAAAAATCGAAAAATTCCAGAGAAATCGCGTCCAATTTTTTGTCGTTGTTTGATGATGTGAAGGGGAAATGGGTGGATTTCATCTTTGAATCCGCGCCATAGAATCAAGAAGCGTTAACATCTGGTCTACGTGTGTGCTTAAACTCCAATTAGTTCTTCTCTCCAAACAAATTTTGTTCTAGAAATATCTTTGGTGGCATCCTAAGAATGTCAAATTATTTATATGTTAGGAACCTTATTGAAATTATATGATGAAAGCAATTACTTGAGGTATGTTGATAAAATCATTACAGTAACAAACCACCAATTACAATGAATAGATATGTATCTAAATCCTGGTGTATTGTGTTTTCATTCTGATAATCGAATGGATGAAATAAATAAATAAAATTTTCTTCCATAATTGAAATCTTATTAAAATCATTCATACATATTTTAAAATATATTAATAATATTGCTTTAAATGTCAACAATTGCCCGTCTAGCTCAGTTGGTAGAGCGCAAGGCTCTTAACCTTGTGGTCGTGGGTTCGAGCCCCACGGTGGGCGAGTCTACCAGTTTTTGTTTAGTTTTTGAATTTGCTTTTAAATGGTGCTTTGTCGGGATTTTGCGTGTTTAAATTTCACTTTCATCCTCACCACTTTAAATTTTATACTATTTTCGTACTGAATCTATAACTTTAATCTTTTAAAAAAAATATATTCATTTTGATCTTATCTTTATTTAGTTTTAGATTACTTTTGAGTATGTATTAGTAAGTTTGTATGGGTATGATAGAAAAATAACAATTTTGAAAGTTTAAGAACTAAGAACTCAGAAATGAAAATGAAACAAATGTTTAAGAACCAATATAATATTTTAATTTAGAGTTTATTTAATACAAACGTATTTGCCAAACCGTATTTGTATGGTTGGGGCTTACAGGGTTTATATCTTAAAACCCAATCAAAACCGCCATGACGCAAAAGTCCATTAAAAACACTGGAGGACTTAAAGTCAGGTGGCGCCATGCCCTTCGAAGAAGCCTGCGATACGGCATTGAATGAATCTAAACGCACCTGCAATTAGCGACCGGTAATTTTGACAGAAGCAGTTCAAAGCTCAATCCTCCTCATTATAAGCTAACTGTTATGTGGTTGTCATGACACATAAGAGAATCAGATGCCTTCAAAATAAGAGCTCTCAACTGCGATGAGGCTGTGTCCAAATCCAACCCTTTCAATCACTCCTGCTCTGTTTGTTGAACTGATCTAAGTTTTCAGTAGAAGGATCTGAAATGGCATCTTAACGCATTTTCTACGACAACTTAAGAAACGGTATACTTCCCATGAGTGTTACTGAGAAGAGAGAACTTTTGTTAGCTCGGAGTTACCAGGGGCAATTTATCCATAACTTAGTCTCAGTGGAACTTTGGAGGAATCATCTCCCTAAGGATTACCTCCCAGCAAGCAAACAGATACTGAGTGCATTGCAATTGGTATCTATTTACAAGAGCTACCCATGAAATAACAATATTGCTGTACTGCAGAGAGCCCTAGAGGCAACTGTGAGGCTTTGGAATTTAGCATTCAGAAAGCTGAGAAACTGGAATGCTCTTTCAAGATCAACCAATTCTCTATTTCTATGCATTCTTGATACCTCTTCAGTTAAGTTTCTATTTTAAAAAAAGTACAGTGCCTATAACTGTCTCACGGCAGATAAATTCCTGAATGCTTTTTTCACCATTGATTACATGAAATTCAGGTTGGACCAATCAAATTAGCCTGATGGAATAACCTTAATTTAAGAAGAGGGTAAACTTGGAGCAAGAGAAGCAATAAAACAAAAGAACAAACTAAATTCAGAAGTAGGCATTGATCTTTGCTTGAACTCCACAACAGCAGTGATTGAACACAAATCAAATATTCAAAACACATCAGAAGAATTCATGATTACAAAGTAAAAATGATGAAGTGATGTCAATGTCCACTTGGCTATCACAATATCCTTATTTGAACAGAACTCAGCAAATATCGTACTCGTAACATTCAAATAGGGAACCTGCAACTGAAGCTTTGCCATTTCCCCTTCTGCCCACCATTGACAGCAACCCTACAAAGGACCTGGAAAACTTATCAACAGAACTCCCTAATATCAAGTGGTTAATAGTTCAGTGTTGCAAATACAGCAGGACACATTTTGTTTTGACTTTTTTTTTTAATCTATAAACACAGACAATTAATTGGAGAAAATTGAAAAGAGAGGTAAATAATGAAAAGGGTACCTAGTGATCATGTCCATGGTCACCATGGCCTTCCCATGGATGTCTCCAGCCCTAATCATTACAAATATTACAAGAATAAGACATCCAGGAATGGAAAATAAATACTGAGGCATATATCATCGACAAGAAAGAAAAAATGGGAAAAAACTATTAGAGATTCAGATACATAATAGTAAGTAGAAATGTAACTCGTGATTTGGAAAACGATGACATTTACCAGTACTACAGGTCCATCTTGTTTCGCCCTGTATAGCACCCAAAACCTGAAAGATAATAGTTAATAATTTGGTTAAAAAACAGATTTTGAACCGCTTGGAAATGCCAATTTATCAATCCTACTGATTCCGATCGATTTCTAATTTTCACAGAGACGTCAAATTGTGTACGAGACAAGGTATTAAGAGAAAGCATCAAAATAATAATGAAATTTGTGACTCCACTCGATTGCGATGCATTCATTTAGAAATATCCGATGAGGCCAGATCGGAAACGATGCAGGACTTGGAAAGACAGAGAAAGAATGTAAATAAAGTAAATATGGCGCAGATTGGCTAAAACATGAGACAAATTTAGGTTCCTTCAATAGAAATGTTCGATCGGGAATTAACAAAGCTAGGGTTTGTACCACATGACGGCGCACAATCCCTTGCCGGTGACGGTGTGCCAGCGTTTTGGCTGGTGTATGGTCATGCCCTTGAAAGTTGTACCAGCTCCGTGCCCACCACCTCCCATATTGGCCTCTGCACTTTCAATTGACCAGCAAAATCTGATTGCAGAAATGATCGAAGGAGGAAGATGAAAACTTGGATTAAAATCACTCTCGAGACCTGACTCTTGATTTTGAAAATGACTATGGGGAAGGCTCATAGAATGGGCTTTCAAACTGGGCCAATCAAGTGAATGGGCCTTTTTCCTTCGACCCAAGGCCTCGTAGCCTACAACGCATTTCCAGTGGTAATCCAAATCTGTACATGGTTGAATGATTTACAAGAGATTTGCAAATCTTCCATTTATTTCTCAAACTTACCCATCGACCGACTTGACATTATAGGACACGTGTCACCGGCCAATAAGTTACAAAATAAAATAACGTGAAATATTCAATTTAATTACAAGTCGGAAGTCGGTGCTTTGGCAAACGAAAAACAAACATGCATATTGCATTGTACAATACAATACACGCGTATTAATATCTTTTCTTTCCAATTTTGACCTTTAAACGGCGGCGGCTCTAAGCCTCTATACATGCCAACCTGAAAGCCTCCATGCCCAAAATCCGTCTCGAAACTCCACCTTCTACTCTCACTCTCTGAAAATTATACTTTTCCGGCCACCTCATGGCGGTCTACGGCGGCGACGTTCCCGAAGTGGATCCAAGAAGCGGCTTCTGCAAATCCACGAGAATCTTCCACAGCAAACGCAGCCCAATCCCGCTTCCCCCTAATCAATCCCTCGATGCGACGACGTTTATCTCATCCCGCCCCCACAACGGCAAAATCGCCCTCATCGACGCCACCACCGGCCAACACATCACCTATTCCCACCTCTGGGAGTCTGTCGACTCCGTAGCCTCCTCCCTTTCCGACATGGGCATCAGAAAAGGCCACGTCATCCTCCTCCTTTCCCCAAACTCCATTTTCTTCCCCATTATTTGCCTCGCCGTCATGTCCCTCGGCGCCGTCATAACCACCACAAATCCCCTCAACACCCCTCAAGAAATCGCCAAACAGATCGCCGATTCCAACCCCATCTTAGCCTTCACCACCCAACAACTAATCCCCAAAATCGCCAGTTCCAAATTGCCAGTCGTTCTGATCGACGGTGAAATTCAAATTAAAAAATTCTCAGTCAAAATCGTGTCGACGCTGAGCGAAATGATGAGGAAAAAATCCAGTGGAAGTCGAGTTAAGGAGCGTGTGGACCAAAACGACACAGCGACTCTGCTTTACTCCTCTGGAACGACAGGGGCCAGCAAGGGCGTAGTGTCGTCTCACAAGAATCTAATTGCGATGGTTCAAGTCGTTGTGACGAGGTTCAAATTGAGCGAAGGGGAAGGGACTTTTATTTGTACTGTTCCGATGTTCCATTGTTAGATTGAATGGCACGATGACCTATATGGGTCACGACCTCATGTATTTATAGATGCGTATAATGAAGATTACATTCCAAATCTATGATTTGGTAACAAACCATAAAATCATAGATTTGGTAACAAACCCTTCAAATCATAAACTAGTAAATCTTAGACTATTTTAGTATATACAGTTATGATCTATTTTAGGTTTAACACCCCCCCTCAATCTGGACGATGTACTACTAAGTTCAGATTGCGCCTAAAATAGCTAAAAGAAGGAGCTGGCAGTGGCTTTGTCATGATATCGGCGAGCTGATCCTTGGAAGATATGAGTCGAACATCAAGCTGACGAGTCGATACTCGTTCACGAACGAAGTGATAATCAACCTCAACATGCTTCGTCCGTCGATGAAAGATTGGATTGGCGGATAGGTAGGTGGCACCAATGTTGTCACACCATAGGCTAGGCGCTCGCGCTTGCGAGATCCCGAGCTCACGCAAGAGAACTTGGATCCAAATTAATTCGGCAGTGGCATCAGCAACCGCCTTATATTCGGCTTCCGTACTAGAACGAGAAACTGTCGATTGTTTCCTCGAACTCCAAGAGATAAGATTGCCACCAAAGAAGATCACATAGCCTCCAGTGCTTCGACGATCATCAGGATTCCCAGCCCAATCAGCATCTGAAAAGGCACTCAACAAATCAGTGCTGGACTTTGTAAGACACAAACCCATATCAATAGTGTCATGTAGATAACGGAGAATTCGTTTGACTGCCGCCCAATGTATAGAAGTCGGAGAGGACATGAACTGACACACTCTGTTGACACAGAAGGATATATCAGGACGTGTCAGAGACAAATATTGGAGAGCACCAACGACACTTCGATAGCGAGTAGTATCCTCAGGTGAGAGCTTTTCACCACCATTCAATAACAACTTCTCACTGGGAAGCATAGGTGTGGGCACACCTTTGGAGGTGAGCATATTGGTTCTGGCTAATAAATCTCGAATGTATTTATGTTGTGTCAGAATAAGTCCACTAGAAGTATGGCGGACCTCAATCCCAAGAAAATAACTCAAAATACCAAGATCCTTGACGGCAAAATCATCCTGAAGCTGTGTAAGAAGTTTCTCAGTAGCCGTAGAAGATGAGCTGATGATAATAATATCATCAACGTAGATGAGAATATACATCTGAATGCCCGTTTTGTTAAAAATAAAAAGAGAGACATCAGCCTTTGAAGGTGTAAAATCCAGCTGTAATAGTTTGGAGCTAAGGCGAGAAAACCAGGCACGCGGAGCTTGTTTAAGGCCATAAAGCGACTTATCCAGCTTGCAGAGATAACCAGGGTGTTGAGAATCCACAAATCCAGGGGGCTGCTTCATATAAACATCTTCATTAAGAAGGCCATGAAGAAAAGCATTTTGAATATCAATCTGCCGAATAGCCCAACCACGAGAAATAGCAAGAGATAATAAGAGCCGAATGGTAGTGGGCTTAACAACTGGACTAAAGGTATCATCATAATCGACGCCATACTGCTGTTTAAAACCTTTAGCAACCAGGCGTGCTTTGTAGCGATCAATAGAGCCATCTGGCTTTTGTTTGAGTTTGAAAACCCATTTGCAATCAATAACGTTAAGACCAGCACGAGGAGGAACTAAGTGCCATGTCTTATTTTTTTGAAGTGCCTGAAATTCATCATTCATTGCCTGACGCCAGAGGGGATGCTCCATAGCAGTAATATGTGAAGTAGGTTCAGAGGCAGAAGACCGAGCTACAAGATATGTTACTGTTCCATCTGTACGCACCTTGGGTTTCTTGATATTGTGCTTCAATCGAGTACCATACGGATGAGTAGTAGGTGCAGAATCCACATTTGAGGGGACGGCCGTATCAGCCGTTGCGAGGGGAGCAACCGATGCTACAGCAGTTGGTTGACCAACGGCCGAGGATTCGACCGGGCATTGCGCAATATCATCTGCTGGCGGAGAAGCCGATGCCTCAATCATTGGCGGAACAACCAACGCCGATTCGAATGGCAGCGACGCGGAGGATTGTTGCGGCAATTCCGAAGCTGATGTAGACACCAAATTTTCTGCATCCAAAGAGTTAGTAGGCCCAGACATATGCATGTGATCATTCTCCAAATTAGTACTGCTATTACCCAAATGCAAGGTGCACAAATCAGGGGCATTATGCGTCGACTGCATGATTGGGGAAGAATTAGGTGAGGCTCTCTTGAATGGAAAAACATTTTCATCAAATATGACATCTCTAGACATATAGACACGACCAGAATCGGTGTCAAGACACTTATACCCTTTATGTGAAGAACTGTAGCCTAGAAAGACACATTCCTTTGATCGAAAAGAGAGCTTTTGTTTGTTATAAGGACGAAGATGAGGCCAACAAGCACACCCAAAAATTTTTAATAAGGAGTAATTTGGTGGGGTATGAAAAAGAAGCTCTAAGGGGCATTTTTTATCGATGACACGAGTAGGAAGACGATTGATGAGATATGTGGCTGTAAGAAACGCGTCGTCCCAAAATTTAATAGGTACATGAGCATGAGCTAGAAGGGCTAGGCCAGTTTCAACAATATGACGATGCTTGCGTTCAGCAGACCCATTTTGTTGATGTGTGTGAGGGCACGAAACACGATGACCAATTCCAAGGGAACGAAAAAATGTGTTGTGAATTTTCTGATATTCCCCACCCCAATCAGATTGAACCCACTTGATTTTAGTATCTAGGAGGCGCTCAACATGAGCTTGGAATTGCAAAAATATACGAGGAGCTTCTGTACGATCATGCATCAAATAGATCCACGAAAATTTACTGAAATCATCAATGAAACTAATATAATATTTAAAACCCCCAACAGATGGAGGTGCAGGGCCCCAAACATCCGAAAAAATAAGTTCCAAAGGTGACGAAGACCTATGGGAAAAACTAGTATATGGTAATCGATGACTCTTTGCTAACTGACACGCATTACAAACTGACAAAGATGACTCACTAGCACACGAAATATTATTTAGACGCAAAATGGATTTTATTACTTGAGATGAAGGATGTCCAAGACGAGCATGCCATTGGGCGTGAGTAGTAGATCTGCTCACCAAGGCGTGCTTGAGATTATCGACATCGGATGGCTTAATAGGATAAAGACCAGATTCA